>NC_135663.1:41072272-41372272 GCF_964188315.1 Podarcis muralis | reverse complement strand
CTATCAGCCGGCTTCAAGTTTTCTCTGAAATCCCGAAGGCTCCACTTTCTCTAGATTCTTTTTTTAGAAAAGAGACTGAGGTTGATTATCTTTAAGAAAAAACAAATCACAAGAAAATTCACACACACACAAACGCAATATTCTAACCAAATGCATGCAGAAAATAATCTTGCTAGTTCTTCTACAAAAGCAAGCATGCTACAGCAATGCACTAAGCTATGTCAAGGAAGAGTCCTTCTACATCACCAGCAGCAGACAAGTGAAAACAAGCAGTCATTTTTAATTCGACGCTGTTAAAGGGTTTGTATGGCTTCCACCCATTTCTATCCTCCTAGATTTTCATGGTCAAATTTTTGGGGGTGGCATAATTAGGAAGCTAAGAATAATTTCACACTTACATTATTGTAGACTATGGCATCATTTTGATGGAAGAAAGCACAATGCTACGGTTTAAAAATAGAGCCTTGCAATATTCATTGCGTTATTCTAGCAGATCTAGGGGACTGCATGTTCAGTGAGAGGAGCATTCTGTCTTATTACTTACAGAGCCCTCTCCTCTCACCTTTGCCATGGGCATGGCAAGAATAGTGATATTTTACTGAAAGGATCTACTCCCAGCTTACATTTTGTGGAAGGTAAGAATGGGTCTTCTGTGTATAAATAGCTGTGCTCTCACATACCGTTCCACACAAATTCTTCACCACCAGCTTATGCAGAAGACCCATTCTCACTTTCCACCATATGCATGGAGTTTGAGAGCAGGGCTAGCATATAAAATCTCTCTCCTTCTCCACTCACTGCATGAGTAGCACTGCCAAGAAACCCATTCATATAAGAAGGGAATCCCTCAATTGCAGCTTCCACCTCAATAGTCTGCACTTCTTGTTACCCAACGATTACCTTAATTATGAGAATCTAAAGTGCCACTCTCTTTTAGGGTCCCCAAAGGTAGAGTACAGATTCCAGGTTGTGGTGTGGAGGCACAGAAGGTCACCATCTTGTTGAAACTAAGCAGGTGTGGGTCTCATCATTATCTTGATGAGTGACACCCTGGGAACCATATGTATACTACCTTGGCCTCTGATGGAAGAATGGCAGTATATACATATAATAAAAGAAGCACATGCACTCTGATCATTTTTAATCACTTCACAGCATGGTTGCATAGTAGTGTTTCTGTTTTGCAAAACATGTGTTGCAAGTGAATTTCTGAAAAGGGAGGGAGGTGGAGAAAATCCTTAAGGAGGAAAGTGTGTGTCCTTTAGAATTTCCTTGCATTTTATTGCAGCTTTCTTCTTGGAAACCAAGATAGATTTCATTGTAAAGGAATCAATGCCAACCTTCTCTCTGTATTGATTTCCAAAGGTTAAGTCTGAATGACAAGATTAATTTTAAACTTACTGAATGTAGCAAAGAAGAGTCTCAACTCCACCATCGCTCTCCCACTTCTGGTTGGCTTGGGCTACAATTTGGATTTTTTTTTAAAAAAAGAGCTTTGTAATTGGTCTCTTACCGCTTTTCCCCTTCAGCATCCATATGCAGATCAGTATCTTCATATTTATCAATCCCAGTTTTATCGTGTCCATCTTCAAGGGAGTTCTGGGCAGTAGACATGGGTCACACAGCCACCATTTAAGCCTCACACTATCAACAGCCCTTTGGATAAGTTCAGTGTAAAGTGAATCCTTGGTCCAGGACCACACATTAAGCTTCAGAGGTATGAAGCCAGATTTTCCCAGTCCAATGCTGACATTCTGTCTACTGCCCCCACCTATACTGGTCCAATACAATTTGCTGCCTGACGCAGAACCCAAACCACACTGTTTCTTGCCTGTACTGCCTGCTTTACCTCGCACCACAAGGCAGGCCCTGTACTAGGGTCAGAGGTTGATGTGAACCTCTCTAGTCTGCACTTTCTGAAACAATATGTGACTCCAAATGAAGCCATCCTTCAAAATTCACACTTCTCTGAATTTTGTGTAGCAGTTCTTCAACCAAATAATCTGCACAAAAAATTGTACATTAGGAGAAAGTGTAAAATGCATACATTTGTGGGAAATAGCATATAAAAAGCATAGCATATGGCAAAATTGCTTGCAAAGATGTGTATATTTGAGGGGAAATTGCACAAACATGCCAGCAAATATTCATGATGAGTTTTGAAATAAATAAATCATAAACTAATGCATCCTTATCCTGTCCCACACCCGTTTCATAGATGAGTCACTTGCATATCAACTTTCTATATGCCCAAAAATAGTACAGTGTAGTAAGTAACAGCAGATCTAACTTCAGCTTTAAATTATTATTATTATTATTATTATTATTATTATTATTATTATTATCATTATTATCATTATTATCATTATTATCATTATTATCATTATCATTATCATTATCATTATCATTATCATCATTATCATTATCATTATCATTATCATTATATTATTATTATTATTATTATTATTATTATTATTATTATTATTATTATTGAATTTATATTCCCAGAGGTCTCAGGGTGGTTCACAGAACAAAATCAAAATATAAAAGCACAAAATATATAATCAAAATAAAAACAACAACCCAATCCACATTTTAAAAGGGCATAGGATGTCAATCAAATCAACCAAAGGCATGGTTAAAAAGGAACGTTTTTGCCTGGTGCCTAAAGGTGTATAATGAAGGCGCCAGGTGAACTTCCCTGGCGAGAGCATTCCACAGATGGGGAGCCACTGCAGAGAAGGCTCGTTCTCGTGTTGCCACCCTCTGGACCTCTTGAGGAGGAGGCACACGAAGAAGGGTTTCAGAAATTGATATCAGGGTCCCAGTAGGTTCATATGGAAATAGGTGGTCCTTGAGATATTGCAGTCCTGAGGTGTTTAAGTCTTTATAGGTCAAAACCAGTACTTTGAATTGGGCCTGGAAACTAATTGGTAGCCAATGTAGTCAGACAAGGATTGGTATAATATGCTCAAACCATCTTGCTCTGGTGAGCAACCTGGCCATTGAATTCTGCAGTAGCTGAAGTTTCCGAACCGTCTTTAGAGCCAAAAAAAGATGAAAAAACAAAACTATAAAACAGGCACATAAAATAAAGACTGTCAACTTTATCAGAGCATCATAGTTCCATATTTGCCAGGCATGTGACAACTGTATATGTCATAAAGAAATGCCAAATAATTTAAAAAGTGTCTGGAGGTTCTAGTCCTTGTCAAAATCTCAAATTATGTGTGGCATTCTACCTTATAGCTTTATTCCAGAGTGATTATTTTTTGTGAACAAGGAAAGCTGTCTCCAAGCACTCAAATCCATGTGTGGGAGAAAGTCTTTATGAAAACACAGAAAGGATGAAAAGGAATCTAAAGGTCATCCAGACCAATGCTCAATAACTTGAGGAGGAACTAACCATTTCTAGTTGATTAGCTGATTTCACCCATCTGCTTAAGTGTGACAAGAAGGAAGGTGATGCTCTCCGAAATCTTCATACAGATGTTGAACAGGCTTGGGGGTAGAATAGAAGCCTGTGGCACCCTACAGCTTAACAACCAGGGTGCCATGGCTTAATCAACCAATGACACCCTCTGCAACTGACCCCACAGGTAGAAGCGGAACTTCTGTAATACATTGTGTGCCCTCCCCCTCCCATCTTATGGAACTGGTCCATCTTCTATATTATCAAAACTGCTGAGCTGTTGTGTTTTACACACACACACACACTTAGAAGACTGTCCTCTTTCTCTTGTGAAAAAATAAAAGTGTGTGTGTGTCTAATGAATGGCCTAAAAAGGAACATACAAATGTGATGAGAATATAGAGAAAGAAAGAAATTGGTTGGTAAGCCTTCTAAATGATTTCTCCGCAAGTATTCAAAGAACTACTTAACCTGGTGCTCAGGTCAGCTGGGAGAGAGAGGGAGAGAGACTGTCTACATAAAAAGAAAAAATACATACAAATGGTTTATTGAATAAAATGAATTAGTTCATTCATAGATCTTGAACTTCAAACCTTTGGCTGGTAGACAAATCCTGTAATGCTTTGCCAACTATAGAATACAACTTAAAATAAGAGAGAATTCCCTGTATTTTAAACTCACACTTGCTCTTTAACTCACCCCCTTCCTGTAACCTTTTTATGTCAGTTTCTTTTTCAGTATTTTACAAGGATCTGTGCAAGAATGATGCTCCTGATTTGCAATTAGAGACAAGCCAAACTCCAAGGAAACCAATTAAGGAAAGAATATGCTGCACAATGTATTATAACACATTATGAAAGACAGAATTTTCTACTAAGAATACAGAAGTCATTGGCGGCTGAGTAAAATGTGCACCTTAGCAGCAAAATATCTCTAATTGGTGGTTCTGAAAGTTTAGTACAATGCCCTGTTTCAACACCTAGCTTTTTACTGCAAAAATGCAGTGTACGATTAAAAAGAATTCTTAGAATAGATGCTATAATTACAATATCCAGGTTTTTTGCCAAGAATGTAAGGTCCCACATATTCATCAGTTGTCTTGCTGACAATTTCATTTCCCAGAAGGTGGAAAAAGTAACAAGGGAATCATCTCTCTTGGGCCTGAGAGGAGGAGGAACTAGATGACTTGGAACCTTGGGGGGAAGTGATCCTGTCCTCTTGGGTTTCATGATACAGAGGCAAGGGAAAGCTGAATGTAGTTGGACATGCACTCTGGACTTTAAGAAATCTGGTTTCAAAAAGCTTAAAGAAATACTGGGTAAGATGGCACGGTCAGAAATATTCAAAGAGAAGGGAATCCAAGAGGAATGGGCTTCTTAGAGGTGGAATATTGAAGGTTCAAAGGCAGATAATTCCAACAAGAAAGAAAAGTGGCAGTGGTGTGGCTGTATAAGGAGCTTACAGATGAGCTGAGATGTAAGAAGGGTATGCATAAGAAATGGAGAAAAGGGGAAATAACAAAGGAAGAGTATACATGAATCCCTAACGGTTGCAGGGAGAAGGTCAGGTGGGCCAAACTTCATAATGAACATGGGCTGTATATTTTGACAGAGTGTGTATGTTATGCAATGGCTGGTCCCTGCAGACTGGAAGCAAGCAAATGTGGCCACCAGCTTCAAAAGGGGTGGGGGTGACCCAGGGGAGACCAACTGGTGAGCTTGATATTGATACCAGGAAAGCTCCTAGAACAGATAATTCAACAGTGGGTCTGTGAGCACATAGAAAAGGATGCTGTGGTTTATCAAAAACAACTCATGCCAGACAAATCTCATTTTCTTTTTTGATGGGGTTACAAGCTTGGTGGATCAGGGGAATGCTGTGGACATAGTGTATCTTGATTTAAGTAAAGCTTTTGACAAAGCCCCCCCCATGATATTCTTGTGAGGAAGCTGGTAAAATGTGGGTTGAACAAGGTAACTGTTAGGTGGATTTATATCTGGTTGACTGACTGAACTCTGACTGGGAGTCTGCAGAATGAAGACTGGTCTCAAAGTACAACATATAAACATTGCACCAATTGGGAGATTCCCAACCAATGGTGTTGGCCTGGGTTTATCAAACTTTCTTAAAAGTTTCAATATTCTTGAGTGCATGCGTCATTGGCAAAACAGGGCTCTGTATTGTGAATAGTTGACTCCAGTCCTTTATGTGATTCATTATGAAAAGTAGAGAGGAAAGTACTTTACTATCAGATGAGAATTGCCATGAAGACTACTTGGAGTCAGGTAATTATATATTTCTGCAGAAGCTGCATCAATAGTTTTCAAGAGCCCCTGTTGCTTTTGAGAGGTGACGGAATGAGTCTAAATGTTTCTGCTCTAAAAATTATTTTGTATTAATTTTTAATTTTCAAATTTAAAGAAGTAAAGAAAGGGGGAAATTATTAAAGAGAGGAAAAGAAAAGACAAATTATATATATATGAATAATATTGGATGATATCTGTGGGCCTCATCTAAGCCTGTAATTCTGTATATGAGAAGTTTAAAATCCAGTAGAGGAAGCTGCTGATCCAGTCAGACCAATTTCTTTGTTGGGCTAATGGCCTAGGCTGCTCAGTGAAGCATCGTATTTTGCATGACTAAAAGAGTGGCCCATGTTTCCATAGTGACAACTGAATGATGATGCTCTCCAGGAGGGACAGGCATTCCCCACCACTCCTCTTGACTTTGTGCCATGTCATCCTAGGATGAAGAACAATAGGTCAAGTGGGGGCTAGTTTTTGGCTGATGATGAGAGGTAGAGACACAGAGTCTTGTCTTGCACTGTGCTGGACCCCACCTATGGTTTGGGGATCTCCCTGGAAACCTAATGGGGAAACTAGATCTGTTAAAGTGTTAGTGGTTTGATTCCTTCCATCCTATGCTCAAGTTGTATATATGTAAAAATTAAAACATATGCTACAGTCTCCATTGACTTTCATTTCAAGATAGCTGGGTAAATACTGGAACCCCCTGGATAATATAAGCCCTCCTTATGTCCAAATAGGTATCTACATGATATTGACATCTATATGCTCAAATGTAGTCAGAGCAATGAGGTTCTTCAAGATATTCAAGGGTTTTAAACAACTTTTTATATTGGTATCATTTCCCCCACAATGCACCAGAATGATATCATGACCAAGGCACAGATGGCAGCAAAAACCACTGCAAAAAAGAAAGAACAACGCATGCAGGTAGCAAATTGAATATTATTTCTTTGATAATAAACAACTAGGGAACAAACTAAGTACATATATATATATATATATATATATATATATATATATAATGCCCACAGCCATAATCCATTCGAAAGTCCTGAGATAAATAGGTAATTGAAGTAATTCTCGACTGTGTGAAGATTACACATGCCCACCTGTTTTGTGAAATTGATCATTTAGCTCCTGAATTTTTTCAAGATCCTACAACATGAGATAGGATTTGGCAGTATGATCACTGAATATTTTCCTGCTGTGTACATCATAACCGTTTAAAGAGATGCACCCAAGAACATAACTAGTAAGATATTGGTGTTCTCTAGACAGTCTATGGCCCAGCATTTTGATTCTGGGGAGTAAAATATGCAGGTGAAATATGCTTAGGAGATACTACTTATACAATGAGTATTTCTCATAGATAAATATTTGAGTTTAAAGAGCTATTTGAAAATCAATAACCGCGTTAGCAGCTCTTTTAACAGCAGTTGTTTGTATTCCCTAATTTTCCCTAACTAGCAATTGTGCATCATGACACATATTTTTATGCACTAAAAGAACACAAAGTAGGAATACAGACATTTTAGCTGATCCATATAAACTTGGGTGCTAACCAGACTAACAGCTTGATGCTCTGCAAGTGGACTTATGCTTGTTGATTTCCATTATTTTAAGTGTAGCCACTCTGCACAGAATTCCTATTTACAAGTCACCATAAACTATATACTTACAGGATAACTTCTAAAAATGTTTGATGGGAAGAGAATTTACTGTTCCACAATAATTTTATTCCCCAAATCAAAGTCCCCTTTTCTTTTCTCAGACTTGGAAATATTCCCCATGTACTTTACAATTCATTTTTGACAGCCTTTATTTTCATTTTTTGCCCTCTAGAGTACAGAAGCACATTGTTCTGAATTCCTCTTTCACCTTTTTCATCACTCAGATCTTTTGCAGACATATATTTAACATGTTTTTGTATCACACTGTATGCACCAAAGGGCTTTAAACTTTAAAGGCATGCCAAGGGAAAGTTACAGTGTGAACATTGTTAAGTTTCTCCACATCCAGACGGCATGCTAGAATAACAGGCTGCAACCTTAGCTACTGTACGTAAGCCACTGCAGAAAGAGACTTTTAAAAAACATGTTTTCACCTTGTCTTCATTTTCCAGACAGCCAATCACATAGCACTCCTTAGAGCCTGGATCTTTATAGGAAACACATGGGGAAGCCAAAATCATAGTATGATTAAGCATTCGGCTGCAACGCCATCTTCAATTCAACCCAACTCTACCAGTATTGAGCAGGGGGAATTGGCATGGAAGTAAACATATCTGCCCTGGTATTGTTATTGAGCAGCATCCAAACATTTCATTACATTGAAGGTCAAATATTTCCCCAAGCTATTATAATGCTGCCCTGAATTTTAAAATTGTGTTTATTGCAAAAATAAAATTGCCAGTATATCCGCTGAGCACATCAAAACTTAGCTACAGAATTCTGAGCATAAATGAAATAACGGACTGATACCCAAGGCACAAAGAAGGGTACTTTCTTCTTTCAACTCAGTGTCTGATGAGGTTGATCCAAATCTAGTGATAACTCTCCGTTTGGGGACAATAAGGGAAAAGGGCAAATGTGATACTGGAAGACCTGTTAGCAACATTATAGGCATCTAAAAAAAAATGATATCTATCTAAAAAATGATAAACCAAACAAAAAATGGATGCCAGCAGACCTAATTTGAGGGATATGAAGAATTAGGATCCAGCATATTGTTTGATTAAAGTAGGGTAAGGAAACTGGGTTCTTAAATTCCCTACTACACACAGGGCAAGTTTGACAGCTGGGCAGGGCTGCCTAAATGTTGATCATCTGACATCACAATGATGTCACGTTTTCTGAAGTTGTATAGTGCTTTGCATAAAAGTGTCCGGATTAAATGAAACAAGCCTTTCAAAACTGCCCAGATTCATTTTCTGAGGTATATTTGGATAATGTTCAGAGCCATCACTATAGAGACATTTATATTCAGACCGGCCTTTCACTTCATAAGCAGATTTGTGATGGCTTCTGTAAATACGTTGCAACTTAACTGACTGCTGTTTTCGTTACTGATGAATTTTACCAGCTCTTTTTAAGTTTTTGACATTTTGTATTCTACGGCTGTTAGCCTACTTCATCACCGTTTGGTGAAAAGGTAGGATACAATTTTAGCAAACAAAAATATCTTTGCCCTTTGAGCTATATACCCATTTACTTGGGAGAGACTCCCACTGAACTTGGTGGAACTGAATAGACTGAATAAACATGCATAGACATGCATTGTGAAACTGCTGAAAAGTGCACTGTAACATTTGGAGAATGGCAAAATGTGGGGAAAGTTGGAATCCCACTTGATGAGTCAATACTCTGCCTCCACACTTGGAAGTAGTAATGGTTCTGATGGGCCATTGGCCTGATTCACCAGGGTTCTATTAAATTCTTATGTAATTCTCCAAGAAATCTTAATCCCAATCACTTTTTTTTCCTTTGCTGGGTCCTTCCACATGTCTGGGAGGCTCTACAGTGGTATCTCGGGTTAAGAACTTAATTCGTTCTGGAGGTCTGTTCTTAATCCAAAACTGTTCTTAACCTGAGGTACCACTTTAGCAAATGGGGCCTCCCGCTGCCGCCACTGCGCAATTTCTGTTCTCATCCTGAAGCGAAGTTCTTAACCTGAGATACTATTTCTGGGTTAGCAGAATCTGTAACCTGAAGCGTATGTAACCCAAGGTACCACTGTATTCTCTTTCAAGTGCTAATAGTGCTCTATTCTCTTTCAAGATAAGGAGGAAGGAATTGTCCTTCCCATCTGTCAGATGCCTTGCTTTAAATTCTGTTGATGAATTCAGAAGTCCTTGCAGCACACATCCATGCAGGAACCTCTGCTGTCACCTTGTGCTGCAAAGCCATGCTAAATGCTTTTAAAAACAACTGAGCTGCTTTGTTCAAGGATTCATTCACTGGTTTTTGTTTTTTGCTTTTGTTTTTTGGTGGGGAAGGGTTGTAATAATCTTTTATTGGCTTTCAAATCACAAACGTAAACAGGAAATCCCTCCCATTTCTACCAAGGTGCACTAGAGTAACTAAACAATGGAATTATGAAATGCAGAAAGAAAGAAAATGAGAAAGAAAGCAATAAACACAGCTGTCACAATAAAAACAGCCAGGAATATAAGCAAATATTTAGCACATGTGGATATTTCAGTCATTACTTACTGGCCATGGTTTCTTGAGGTGGGTGCTTTCCAAGGCAATGGAATGGAACTTGGGGTGCTTCTAGATGACCTGCTTATTGAAAAATCATTCTGGTTTGTTTGTAGGGAAATTAGACACAGTTGCATCAAAGCCAGCATTATCCCATACTTCTCAGTGCATTTCCTCCTTAACTTTTCTTCTCCCCGCAACATCTGATCTTTTGGGGGAAGTAGATTTGTTGTGTAAGACCTCTCAATCAAATATGATTGTGCACACTGAATTTACCAAAACGCGATTAAATCTCCCACCCACCCAATAGAGAGACTATATTTTGGGTTATGCAGGCAAGCCAAATGGAAACATGTGAAGTCCAGAAACTGCTGCTGTAGATCCATGGGCATAGCCACACTGCAAACTAAAAATAAATAGATTCAATCCCTATTTGGAGGTTGAGCAACTCACGGTACTATGAGCAAGAGCAGAACCTACTTGCAGCACCCCCTCCTCCCTGTTGCCTAGCCCTAAAGCTCTCCATGTATTGGAGGAAGCAGGTCTGAAGAGTAATTATTATTATTATTATTATTATTATTATTATTATTATTATTATTATTAATTATTATTAATTATTATTATTAATTATTATTAATTATTATTATTATTAATTATTATTAATTATTATTTATACCCTGCGCATCTGGCTGGGTTTCCCCAGCCACTCTGGGTGGCTTCCAACTGAATATTAAAAACAATACAGCATCAGACATTAAAAACTTCCCTAAACAGTTGTCTTTTAAAAGTAAAATAGTTGTTTATTGCCTTGACATCTACTGGGAGGGTGTTCCACCGGGCAGGTGCCACTACCGAGAAGGCCCTCTGCCTGGTTCCCTGTAACCTCACTTCTCACAGTGAGGGAACCGCCAGAAGGCCCTTGGCGCTGGACCTCAGTGTCCAGGCTGGATGATAGAGGTGGAGACGCTCCTTCGGGTATACAGAAAACTAGTCTATCCTGATAGGCTCCCTGTGTGATTTATAGCCAGGTGTTATCAGGGTTAAAAAGTGCACAGGAACCAAGCTCCCTCCACCAGATCTCTCCATTTCCAAAGGTGGGGCTGGCTAGCAGAGGGAAGGGGGTGAGTGAGCATGGCTCTCCTCTGCCCATCACATAGTTGGTAGTGCATGTGTTCCATGCCTGAATAGATTCCGCAGGTTTCCTGGGATCACAAAGCAAGGAGTATCAGAAGTGCACTAAAACAACAACTGGTGATTGGTGATTGGCTTCAACCTTGCAGAGCTCCTGAAAGTCCCCTTTTCACAGTTGAAAGGTTCTGAAGAGCCAATGCAGCTCTAATACCTAGGGGAGCTCAATACCTGTGGAGTTGATTTCCATTTCCAACAGCAGCCTAAGCATAGGAGAAGCAAATTCTGATCTCTAAGATGACTTTTCCTTCAAACCAGAGTGGTGCAGTTGTTAGGCAGTCAGACTAAGAGTGGGGTCACCCAAGTTCAAATCCTCCAAACAAGGAAAAAATGGGGCAGTGGGGAGAATGTACACAGTCTTGAGGGTCTTGGAGGGAAGGAAGTGTAGAAATACAGTGGTACCTTGGGTTACAAACACCTCGGGTTATAGACTCCACTAACCCAGAAGTAGTACTTCGGGTTAAGTACTTTACCTCAGGATGAGAACAGAAATTGTGCACCGGTGGCACGCTGGCAGCAGGAGGCCCCATTAGCTAAACTGGTACCTCAGGTTAAGAATGGTTTCAGGTTAAGAACGGACCTCCAGAATGAATTAAGTTCGTAACCAGAGGTACCACTGTATAACTAATCATTTGACCACTGTTTTTATTATCATGTGTGAGCACCCTTCCTTTACATATCAGGTGGGGCCACATCTTCTTAGCCCAAATATTTGTACGGCCCAATGCCCATTATTGCTTGTTACAGGACTGCATTAATTTCACTTAGTGGAACTAGTGGCAGGTATGAAACCTGTTCTGGAAGCTGCTACAAAACTGATGTCCATTTTCATTTTCCCTGGACTCACAGCTTTGTATCAATACATGGATAAATTTATTTATTTATCAATTGATTTCATTTATATCCCACCTTTTCCTCCAAAGAGCTCAAATGGAATAAATGGTCCTTCCCCAGGTACTTTTACCCTCACGAAAACCCTGTGAGGATGGTCAGGCTAAAGATAGTAACTTGCCCAAGAGCAACCTATGAGCTCCCTAGCTGAGTGGGAATCTGAATTTGGATCTCTCCCAATTCTAGTGTGGCATTCTAACCACTGTGCCCTATGGATGAAGTTCTTTGTCACCTTTCTTGTTTCCTGCCTCCACTTTCTAACTCTTGTCGATATTAATGTTTGCAATTTATATAGTGCTTTAAAAAAAGTTTACCTAGCCATTTGCAATGACAATATAATTAAATCTATGTTCTTCAGTCAAAATTGGAGAATAAAAATAGTACAAAAAATGAAATCATACATCTCATTTAGTGTCTGGATTGCTCACTAGGGCAATGATAGCTATAAAATATAATTATTTATTGGGGAGCTCATCACATTCCTTCTCTGTAGCTTTTGGGTTTCTCATCCAAATGGGTCCTAAAGGACCTTTCAAAGCCCTGTTCATTATCCTTAGATTTTCTTCATTGTGATATATGTATCTGAGTACTGAAAAATATAGAGAAACTGAATCGGGGGGGGGGGGATTCTATCAAAATACTACAGAATGATCCAATGAGATTGCTTGCTGGTATCGTTAGCACATAAAATTGGGGTGGGGGTGGGGAATTAATACAACACACAATTAGCTGAATTCATTCCCACACAATGGTGAGCTGTGCCAGCCTTAAAAGATGAATTAGTTAAACTCATGAAAGATGTCTATAATTGGCTATTAGACATGAAAGCTAAAAATGTCCATTTATATTGTTATTCATATGCTAAGAGAATTTTTATTAATTGAATTATAAGGCTGCAGCTCTGTATTATACATACCTGAGAATAACAGCCACTGAACTGAACAGAGCTTACATTGAAGTTGATAAGTATAGTATTGCATTGTAGGAGATCACAAACAAGAGGGGATACCATCCTTCCCTTCGCCTCAGGCAGCAAAATGTCTTGGGCTGCCCCTGTGAATGGGGTGGCATATGGATTCACAGCCTTGGGTTCCTTACTGATCACCAGAGACCAGCGGCGGTGGAAGCCACTCGGGCGCCTGGGGCAGTGCGCCCAGAGGAGGGGCGAGCCTCCCATAGGGGTGGGGTGCACTGCAGGGCCTCTGGAGTCTGCCTGCCTCCTCCCACTTAGCCGCCCTACAACTGAGGGGGAGACTGTTTGGGCAGCACAGAGCCTGCGCTCGTCCAAGCAACTTCGTCTCTTCCAAGAGAGAGGCCTGGCTCAGGCACGCTGCAGGCCCTGTGGTGAGTGCCACCTGGTATTTTGTCACGCCCCTCAGTGGTGACACCTGGGGCAACCCGCACCCACCACACCCCCTTCCTCTGCCCCTGCCGGGGACACCATGGCACATAACACTTTCTGCCACCTCAAGGTAGTGCACCAACTGTGGCCCCTTCAGGATACAGATAGCGTGACCACATCCATTCACTGCTGAGCTCTAAACGAGGCTGCAGTAATGAATTGAAGACTGCTTGGGAGACGCAAGTTAGTTCAAAATAGAACAAACCGGCTTCTCACTGGGACCAGACATAAATAACTCTGTTGTGACCACTCACTAGCTCCTACTTCATTTCTATGCACAAGGCTTGGGATCTGTGCAACAAAACACATTTTTCCACATCAGTCTGCACACTTTGGCTATCTAGGACATCTGTTTTAAGAATCCCCCATGGTGTCTACAGTAAGGCAGCTTGGGAAAGGACCCTCTTAGTTGCAATGCCTCTGCCACCTGGGCGGGTGGTAGCATTTGATAGTAAAACATTTTCAAATTGCTTTTGAGGTGCATTGTATGGCACAACTACAATTGGCTGTTCAACATATGTCCTAATTCTACACTAATACAGAAAAACCACAAAGAAGAGGCTAAGGGAAGAGCATCCATCCATCATAACTGTAGCTCCCATGCAAATAAACCTCACCCTCCTTTGTTGCTTCTTCAGGCTTTGGATAACTTAAGATAATTTTCAAAGGCGTATTCGTACAAGTATTTCATATAGAAACTTTACATTTGCTTTCTTCAGTTCCAAGACACAGTGTTCACAGATGTTGCAAAGCTTTTGGCTTGTTGTTCTGTATCTCAAATTAAACGTGCTATGGATGAAAAATAAGATCTGGTCCAACAAGCAAAAAACTCAAGTAACTTCATTTGTGCAGATTGGGAAGACTTCTCTTTGGGTTTTAATTTGATTTAATTTGTTTTTTGCTTTTGCTGTTCTAAAGATTTATTCGTTTTCTAAAAAAGGAGAAGAAAAGTTTGTTATGTTGTAAGGGATACAACAAAGCCCCATAAGAGTAGGAATAATAATAATAATAATAATAATAATAATAATAATAATAATATCAACAATTTAAAGCAGAAATAGCTTCTGTGTAGGGAATAGCATATTGACTATCTACAGATACGTTTCACAATTGGAGGTATATCTGTTTAGCCCTTTGCTAGCCCTGGACCTGAGGGTGGAGCAGGTGGGTGAATCTGGGTGGGAGTGTCCAGCTTTGTGGATCCTTATCCACAAAGCGTGTTTCTTTCCATTTCTGTTATTTACCTTAAGTTTACTTGGCCATCACAGTTGGTGATAGGAAGGATAGAATCCCAGGGAGCAGCTGAAGCAGGGAAAGAGGGAGGCCAAGAAGCAGAGACTGGTAAAGAGTCTCGAGTGTCTCCTCCTCCTACCACAACAAGCTCCCCTCCTCCATGTCTCCTAGAACCAGAAGACACATGAAAAGGGTGGAGGATAGATTGACTGTACACAGACACAGTCTCTGATTGTTTGGTTAAAAAACTGTGGAGAGGAGGAGAACTAGGCTGCTGTAGGGAGGCAGGGACCTGCAGTTTCAGCAACCGCTTCATGGGGAAAATATCTACTGGGGATGAGTTGCTGTGCTCATTAGGCCTGACACTCTGACAAGTCTGTGAAGAGGGTGTTTTAGCTAATAAAGAGATAACTCCAACTTGCATGGTGTGGTTTACTACCAGCTCACTTCTGAAGTGGTATGTATAGAGTTGAAGTGGTGGGTATGGAGACAGGAGATCATAGGGATCCGCTGTGTAGTTAACTTGCACATAAATGCCATACCTAAGATTGAGATGGTACTTACATCCCATCAACTGCTGTACTGAAGTCGAGTTGGGGTTCTAATTTGAATGAGATAAATACCTTTTCCAGGTGACCTATGCCAGTATTCTAACACCACAGCCGGCAAGGCAAAGCAACACAATAGTAACAACAGTGAATGACAATTGATTGAAGTGTTTTCCCTTTGCTTGCTGCAAGGATTTATAATTCTTATGTGTCAGCATCTGTGTACAATGTACTAAATCCAAACGGAACGTGTAGTCCATAAAATGCTTGGCAGCTATCAAAGTATTCCACCAGTATGGGGAAACACTTTATTAGAGGTTTACACTTCTGTACTTGGCATGCGTTTCTTGCAGTTCTGTGAATCTGCTTTATTCGGAATGAAGTTTCCATGCTAGAACGCTGGTTACTGTGTAGGTGAAATGAAATGAAAACTCAAAATTCCGTGGATATCCAGACTTGAAAAATCAGAAATACATTGTTCCTTGCTTTCTGCCTTCCTTCCCTTCTTTGACCTTAGGTGCAATCAGCAAAATTGAGTGTTAACATTTTTCCAGACTGTACCATCTCAGACAGCAGGGTGGGTCCATATTTGAGTGATCTGACATAAAAAAAGAACAAAACAGCATCTCAGAACATAGAAATCAACCTTCCCCATAAGGGACACAGGCAGCACTGTGGGTTAAACCACAGAGCCTAGGGCTTGCTGATCAAAAGGTTGGTGGTTCGAATCCCCGCTACGGGTTGAGCTCCCATTGCTCAGTCCCTGCTCCTGCCAAGCTAGCAGTTCGAAAGCACGTCAAAGTGCAAGTAGATAAATAGGTACCACTCTGGCAGGAAGGTAAACGGCGTTTCCATGTGCTGCTCTGGTTCACCAGAAGCGGCTTAGTCATGCTGGCCACATGACCCGGAAGCTGTCTGCAGACAAACACTAGCTCCCTCGGCCAGTAAAGCGAGATGAGCGCCGCAACCCCAGACTTTACCTTTTTACCTATCCTTCCCCATACATTCTCTCCCCACCCCCTCCCTCCCTCTCTCCCTCACACACACACACACACACACACACACACACACGCCTCTCTGGAGGTCCAGGTAACCCTCTTGTGTAACTTGAGGTGGGGTATAGATGGAACCATCTTGCACAAGCAGCAAGTTGAATCTTTTTTTTCCCTCCCCCAGATCTAAGCATCTCAAATGTGAGTGCTTCAGTTGGAGGCCACACAAGAAAAATATGATTATCTTGAAAATAAAAGTTCTAGCGCTTTTTTGTTTTAAATTTCTGGAAAAGTTTCCAGCTTTGTTTGGTTTTTTTTTAATTCTTTTCAAGAATGGACTAATCTACTTTTCCTGAAATAAATGAGAAATCCAGTTTGAAAAGAATTTTTTTGTAAGGTTGAACACATTTGGATTTATTAAACATTTTGTAAAGCTTATTAAAATCTCCTTATCTTGGGTTGCAGAGCAAACCAGCTCCCTTTGTTACTTAATTGCCACAGATATCAATAAAGGAGCTCACTAGGTATCACAGGCTGTGAGAATGAATGATTAGGTTAGTCTAGGTCAGTGCTCCTTATCCTTTAGAATCTGACATTCCAGGGTTGCTTTTTCAAGAGCTGTTCTCTCTGTCCCGGCTATTGTTGTATTTTAATAATTATTTCATGATAAGCGGCTCTTCAATAGAGCTCAGCTGCGTGTTCAAATGAAATGAAAATGATAGTGGCATTGTAGTTAAATGGAGCAGAGCACATACTGTAATAACACACCCACATTATGTGTGTGTGTTATTACAGTATGTGCTCTGCTCCATATATATGTACACACACACTTTCTAGTAGTTTTGACTCTAGAAACTTTCCAATGTTTATTGCAATGCCTTCACAAGAGGGACTGGATTCTGGAGTTCTCAGAGTGTTGGATATGGACATGGGCCTCCTGAGTTCAAATTCAGCTGCAAGGTATACTAATAACATCAGCAAATCACTCTGTCTAACCAACTTCACTGGTTTGTTGTGAAGCTTAGCTGCTGCTTCAAAGCCTTTGGAGAAATGTTGGGATTGTGCCCCTACTGCAGAGCAGGGCAGGCGGGCAAGAGCAAGAACTACACATAGACTAAAGTGAGATTCAAAATGGCTATGATGTTTATAGGACATTGTTTGCTATGAGATGCAGGATGGATCCAGATGCCAGACACCCTAGTTGCCGACCGATTTCACCATTCAGTCATCATTTTTTGGGAAAAGATTGATGAGATTAGCAGGAATCCCAAGCTTAACTGAGAACCAGTATCATGGCCATTCCTGCAACTTGCATGTGCGGCAGATATGCCAACCCCAGAATGGGACTGGGCCATGAAGCACCACCCCCAGATCACAAAATCAAGGGACCATCAGGGTCATCTAGTCCTTGAAGGGGATCTTACAAGGGGACAAGGGGACCCCACCCCTGCTTCCCCCTGCTATGGATTCAATCCAATGCCTCCAGAGCCTTCACAGTGAGAAGCTGTGATGGGAATATATAATTATAAAATTAAGTGGAAGGTAAAAACCTGTACAACTGAAGACAGTCTTGAATGCCAGAAGAAAACCTTCCTAGAGCCTAGTGACTAACCTCTGACCCTATCAAGGTAAGGCATCATACGTATATGCTTGTCTTATTACAAACAACAACAACAACCCTGGAACCTTATGGTGGAAGATGGCTAAGAAATCTTTTAAATCAAGTGGGTGAGGAAGTCAGTGATGGCTATGCCATAGGAGTGTTCCAGGCATCTCCCTTGTAGCCTGGAAGCAAGCCAAAGGGAAGAAGCTCTCTCTGTAGTTCTCAGCAAGTCACCTGCTCTCTACCAGGCCCCAGGCTTCAGTTTGGGCAAGTGGTGAGCAGCTTAGTGCACCACCAGCCGCACAAAGGAAAGATCTCATTGCTCTGTCCCTATTCCCCAGGTAACAAGAACAATGATGCCCCCATCTCCGCAGTCAGTGAACTCCAAGGGATACTAATCTATCACTTAAGACCTCACTGTTTTGTAAGTTTGAGGCATAAACTGCTGCAATGTTGTTGAATGAATTTGTCATTAGACATGATGTGATTTAACATGATGAAGACTGTGGCATCTGTTTAGGATGTATGTATCATAATTCATCTTCCTTTAAGATTTACCGAGAGCAGTTTCTATGTATGAGCCATGAACACTGGGGCAAAGAGATATGTTGTTGGGTTTTGCTCTAGGCTTTGGCGTCCTTTTTTCTGGAAGTCTGGAAGATACATTAAACATTTTTTAAAGAATATTTAAGCAAGCATTTAGTGTGTGTATAGTTATTTTATTATTCCATGGCTTGTTTCAACCTTCTGTGCCAAGCTAATATTAGAAGAGAACACTTAGAGTTTGATCCTAACTGTGTTTACTGGGAAGTAAGTTCAATTGATTTCAACCGGATTTGTTGCCAACAGGATTTGCTGCCTAGGATTGAAGCCAGAGGATAATAATATTGTGGCAGAACATGAACTGATCAACAAATGTGATTTGTGACTTCAAAACATTTGCAAGCTCTCTTTGAGTCAGAGCAACATTGCATTTAGAATAATAAATTAAAGACTCCATTGAACATGCACTGCTTTTTGGACAAGAGGGTTGTGCGGGTTTTTGGTGATGGTCAAAGAAGGAGCCCAATAAAAACTGAGAACAAGGAATGTAATTAGTGTGGTTGAAACTGTTGAGGTAAGTAACATTCTCCTCCAAGGCAGGGAGATCTGTGTATAATAGCAGTGAAATGTTTTATGAGTAAATGTAATTCATCCATTACCAGACTCTTGCTGTTTTCATATTGGTAATGATACTATCTATTGTGATAGTCATTATAACTACAGCGTTTACAAATCCTCTTCTCACAATAAATCATTTAGAAGTCATAAAATCTCCATGCCTTTTCCTATTTCTATTGAAGGGCGGTGTATTAATAATGTTTTCCCTTATGTGGAATAAAAGAGCAGACAATTTGGTTCTGTTTCCATTGTGCCTCCCAAATTTCATTCATTTTCATTGCCCTGATCAGTATTCAGAACTGAAGCCATCTTCACTTTCCAAATTAGTTCAGCAAAAATATTAATCAGATCTACAGTGAAAACAGAACTTGAACTAACATGATTCCTTTCCCCCTTGTGTTTTAAGAAATGATTTCTTCGGGGGTGGGGTGGGCGCGGTACGTTCCACTGAAGATATTCAAAACTGCATGATTATATTTACTTATTTGCACCTTGATTTGCTGTAATATGTGTATACCACCTTTCCAATAGCAAATCTGATCCCACAACAATAACAACAAACACTCCCACTAATCTAATCATAAGAAAAACACCAGCAAGCATATATATGCTTGCTGGTGTTTTTCTCATGATTCAGTTCAATAAAAATCCAAAATAATTTATTTGCAATGGTGACTGAGCACAGCCCATTGCTACTTAAATAGAACTAAAAAAGATTAGTTTTGATCTCAAGCCAAGGAGAGCTCTGTGTGGAATTCTGCATGACTGAGGGTTGCTACAGTATCTTCAGGTTTGGGAAATGATCTATATTCTCTCTATTCCACATCTCCTTTATGCTGATACAACATCCCTTGACATTAAATAAAGCAAGCCCATCTCTTACTGCAAACAGTTTCATATGTGCACACTGGAGCCATTTGACTGTCCTACTTGATATGAGTTTCCGCCTGTACACACACTCCTTACTTAAAATGCTCTGCTCCTGAGATTTTGTTCACTCTGAAATGTGTGGATCCTTTGAGAGCATTCCAAGTGTATATCAAAAAGGATCAAGTCCTTGCAAGTATTCACTTTAAATGCCTGCTATGTTTTTGTCCACTTTCATTGTTGCTTTGAGGTATACTTCCCTTCCAACTTACCTGGGGTGCAAAGAAAGTGTACCACTCTCTGGTAGAACATCTTCTCTTGTGAGAAACTAGGTTGGGGTCCTGGGTCTTATCAGCATTACATATGTGCAAAGCATCTTCTCTCATCAGGGATGAACTGGAGTAAGATTTAGTCCCCATTGCTGTTTCTGGGAAGAGAATATTACTGCTACTACTGCTACCCCACCCTTTCCCCTGATAGGGACTCAAGGCAGCTTACAGATAAAATGGGAACAGCTAAAACATTTGGGGGGGGGCATTAAAAAACAATGAAAACAATCAGAGTGGCAGGAAGGGGGAGCTCTAGTGCCTCCCCCTGTTGTCCCCCTCCTCCCATTTGTGCCTGATGTTGTTACATTGGTATTGCAGAGGTATTAATTCATGTCAGTTGTGCGGGGGTAGATGCACAGACACAGCATTTCATATCCACATTTGCAGTGTGTGTAATGCAAGAATTTCCTTCAGTATTATTTATGGTTTATAAAAATCTGGCTAGTTTCTGTCTTTTGCCTAGAAATCAAGTATCTTTTGACAAGTTATCTGGAGTAAATATATTATTCTGAAAGGGCATTTTGTCAACTAGCTTGATAGATTTCTTCCATCCAGCCCCTAAAGGTATGTGTGCGAGAGTTTTATCTCCAACTTATTCTGTTGCAGAAAGAAAAGAAAAAAGCCTTTGATATCAGTTGCTATGTAGAGATTTTTTTAAATAAAAAAGTTAAATAAATAAATAATTTAAAACCTTCCAAAAGAACTATGACCTGCTTTAAACATTCATTATTCTTTAAATACTCATTCATAAGTAGAACCCATGCTCTGCAAAAAGAGAGAGAATGATTGTTTATTCTTCAGGGCACCACAACCTGCTCTTCCCATTCCTCCTTTGAACTGCTTTGAACACCATTTCCACTGGGCATGCCAACTTTTCACATTTTGTGAGCCAAGGCCTCCTGATTTCAAAGCCAGTTTGCATTAACATGGAAGTTCAATTTATATTTTATTCCTCAAGGATTATAATGATGAAATTGGACTCTGTTACATTAAGGCTTAAAAAACAATCCAATCCTGAGGTTTTGATCAATGATCACTGTCGGTTTCTGTGCTTATTTTCTTTAATCCTACATGAGTGCCAAAGCTTTCCCTCAATGAATTCAGAGATCCAAGGCTGAGAAAGTCCCTTTCATTTTATTTCCCCCAATTATCTACATATCCAGATTCCGTAAATATATAGGCCCCCCAATTCATCTTTAGTCAAAGCCTTCCAGTAATGGATTGGATTCAGATGCATACATACTCTTATTTTCATCAGTGCAGTTCTCAATGAGCATCACAATGTGCATGGTAATGCCACTGAGACTGTAGCATGGAAACCTCCTTCTACTCGAGAATCTCCCTCAACAAGGTGTCCAAAGCTCTGCTGGGTGTTGTCATCATGCAAGTGTGACTTCATGCTAGCTGCATATGTCCATGCACGAAGCCCACAACCCATTATTATTATTATGCTGCTCCTATCCTTGGATGAAACAGGTTGTTTGTGATTACTGGTCAGTCTAGCTCAGGACTGTCTACACTGCTTAGCAACAGTCTCCAGGATTTCAGACAAGAGTCTCCATCTCTACCTGGTGGTGCCAGGGATGTAAACTGAGACCTTCTGCATGTGCTTTTCCATTGAGCTACAGCCTCTCCCTTGGGATGTCTATATCTATAGGAAGGCAAAGGAGTGCCAAGATGTCTCTGGTCAATGCAGCAGGAAGATTGTCAGTTTGACTGGAAGAGGTCCTGATGGGACCTCAGAATCTAGCCCTGGTTCTAGCAAATTACTCCAGTGAAGTACAGCACCAGAATCAGGTCTTACATAAAAAGCAGGCCCTGCAGACCTAGTGAGGATGCAACTCTTTCAAATAAGGAGTTTCTCCTTAAAGGGTTCATGCTTGGACTCAGCATCTTGGCACTTGGAGACCACATGCAGCATTAGTGAGCAGGGTAGCTGACAGGTTGGGGAAGCCAGACTCCGTCTCCTGGGGTTTGAGTCCAGAGGCACCATCCGCACATGTTCCTCTCCAAACCAGGCTGCTGATTTGAGTATGCTACATGGCTTCTTCATCCTGAAGCAGCACTTTAGCTAATAGGGCCTCCCGCTGCTGCTGCACCACCAGAGCACGATTTCTGTTGTCATCTGAAGCAAAGTTCTTAACCCAAGGTACTATTTCTGGGTGAGCAGAGTCTGTAACCTGAAGCATCTGTAACCTGAAGCGTCTGTAACCCAAGGTACGTACCACTGTAGCAAGCTTAGTATGAACAGTGGCTGCTCATTGTCTTCAAATAGAAGAATTTCTTTGTATCCATGCACATGTCGTTTTGAGCAAAAAGCATCCTTTTGCATTCAAAATAGCTGTATGAAATATTAGATTTATTAGGATAATGCAAACTGGTGTTCCAAAACTGGTGTTCCAAAACTGGTGTTCTTCTTTATTATGAACTAAGTTAGCCATCTATACTTGCATAAGAGGAACCTTAACTGGGTTATTTTGTAGCTTGCAAGGGGTGATTTCCCTCTCTATAAAATTAATCCAACTGCAATTGTTGCACTGAGAACCAATAAATGTATAACATCACAGAGAAAAAACAAAAGTCGAAGGTATGGTTTTGACAACAGCAGGGATATTGAAAAAGTACAAAGATTAATTTTAACATTCTTTTGGGGAACTTATAAACAATGGATTTGTGCCATTATATAATACCCAGATAACCTTCATTTTTAGTAGCAGTTGCTAGGATCCCATTCTGTTTCCTAGCAACATAAATTTAACCTACTTTCTAAATCCATGGCTCAAATGAATGGGAATCAGTATAAGTTTTGCACAGGGCAATCACAGCAGTCTCATCAGTACAAGAACACCTTGAAAACAACACATTGGAAGTATTGTCTGGAAATATTTCTTAAAACTTAATGGATATCTGAAATTGCATTTTACAAAAGAGAAATGAGCTCTCTACAATCACAGTGACTTTCCTAGTGTTTTGGGT
This sequence comes from Podarcis muralis, assembly GCF_964188315.1. NCBI lineage: Eukaryota > Metazoa > Chordata > Lepidosauria > Squamata > Lacertidae > Podarcis > Podarcis muralis. Next base: position 41,349,162 of record NC_135663.1, on the reverse strand, counting down.
TTTAGATTAATTTATGACCCTGTACATCAATCATACAACCTAATTTCAGCTGTTGCTGAAAAGGCAGACGCAAATGAAATTGAAAATGCAGAAGTTTGCAAGGATGCTACAGAGATAGCCATTGCTGTTATCTCTGGCAGTGCTGATCTCCTTTGGAGGAAGGGGAAGGGGAAGGAGATGTCTGCAAGGAATGCTGTTGCAGTCTGACAAGTGATTATCAGTGCTCTAAACAGATCCCCACCCCCCGCAGCATCCCATTGTACATGTGGGGTCACCCTTGCTGAATCAGTGTGTAAAGCTTTTGCCATTCTCAGCCTTCCACAATAACGTAGAGAAAATGTTCAGAAGTGTGTTAAAGGCACTCTATGCTAAATATTAAACACCACAAAACCAAGGCATACTTTGAAGACAAATAAAGCATGCCAAAGATCAGCTTTTCTGTTAAGAAGAGAGCTTTCACTTTGTAAGTAGGAGGGAAGGGAATAGGTGTATGATAGGAATAAAATTTACTAGCCAATCCAGTACTGTTGTAAGAAATGAAACCTCACAGTTCAGATATAATCATATAAAAATGTGCATGCTTCTTGTTATTTTTAGAGTAGCACCACCTGGATTCATTGTCAATTTTTTAAAAAAGTCCTCACTCAATTCTATCCTCTAATTATGTCAGTTGCATGAAGATGGGTTTGCCACTAAATCCTCCAAACTGTCATAAATCCATGCTAAGATAGTGTGGTGAAGTTAAAATGGCATCATCATGCTGTTACACCCTTGTAACCTTAAGATAGTGGTGACTAACTGTTTTAATGGGTCTGCTCTATTATCTCTTCTTAGTCATTGTCTGGTGTGCTGCTATGCCACACACACAAAAAAAAAATGCTGGATTGCAAAGGGAGGGGGAGAGATGGAGAACTGGGTAATGGCAGTAGAGGAAAGGAGTCAGCATCTGAATGCTGCGTGGGGACAGGGCGGGGGCAGAGCCTGAGGAAAGCAGCAAACAGGAAGCAGCAGGCTACAGAAAGCAGGCATTCAAAAAGGACAGGAGCAGGCAGAGTGCTGAGAAGCCAACCACAAATTAAAACACACCAAGGAAGGCTGAAGACATTGCAATGCAAAGTTAGGTCAGACTACAAAGCAGGACTGGCCAGGATGTCAGTGAAGTTATCCCAAGCTGGGCTCCAAAGTCAAAGGAGGGGCAAACATTTAAGGCACCTGTCAGGACTGCCTCAAGACATTTTGCCTGCCTGAAGTGAAGGACGCAATGGTTTTCTCTCCCCAGGCACACGCAGAAGCCAAGTTGACAGGTAGTTGAATCTTACTCCAACGCTAGTGAAAGGAAAGTGTCTTTCACTGCACTTGAGGGCAGTAGGCTACAGGGGGTCACATGACACTCATGCTGTCTCATCACAGGGCCGTTCCTGGCACCTGTCATTCTTCTTTGGCTTAGACCAACTCCAAGGTGGAGAGGAATCTCTCTCCCTCCCCCCCCCCCCACATTTTGCTGCTTTGAAGCAAATAACAAGATACTACTTCCTCCACATTCCACGTACGGAAGCCAACTGGGCAGGTGATAAAATCTTATTTTGAAACTGGTGATGGGATAGCATCCTCCTCTGAACCTGAGGTAGCAGACCAGATTAGGGGGCCAAGGACAGGCAGAGAGGCAACAGAAGGGAATTGGCATAGGCAGTGGTTCAGGAGGAACAGCCAGGGGCTGCTGTTATTGCCCCTCCAGTTTCTGCTGCCTGAGGCACTCTCCTCACCCTGCCTAATGACAAGGCTGGCCCTGCATCTCCATCTTGTGAACTTTTTGTAGCATCCTCTGATGGTTAGCTTAATTCGAGAAAAAATAAACGAAGTTCTATTTTGAAATGATCCTTAACAAATGTATGTGGTATGGTATTGAGGAAGCTGAATTTAAACCCAACCACTTATGAGCTTGCTTCGAGAGAGGTGAATTTAGAATGGATATGTGGGGAACAGGAGATGCTTAACCATTTCCCCACCCACCGACTTTCAGCTCCAAATCTCATCTCTTGTGGCCTGTGGATATTACCCCTGCAGGGTTCCAGATGCATGTTTACAAGGACAACTTTATGAGATAACTTTATGTGAACACCAAGAAATGTTTTTCCCCCCTTAAACATATTTAAAATAGGATTGCATATCCATTTAACCATTTTTGCAGGAACCACTTAAATACATTGAAGAGCAGATTTCAGATGCTGAAAGTGAAAGATAACAGCCATGTTTGAGTCAAGATTATCCTTTGTGATACTCAAAGATTCTTATTTCCATGGCAACGCTTCCACCATTCTATTGAGATAACAGCCTTTACAGTCAGAATGAGCTTTTATGAAATGAAATCTGGAGAAGACTTGAGCATTAAAATATGAACACACAAGTAACAGAAACAAATGTACTTTAAGTAAACTGAAAGATAAAATTGCATTGTTGTTTTCATCCTTTCCTGTTACTCTTCTGTGAGGTTCATAATGCAGGCTTCAGAATGAATCTGCAGAACAGGAATGGGAAAGTTGTAGTTCAGCAGCATCTGAAGGGTCACAAATCCCATCATCCCTCACCATTGGCTATATGCTGTATTCTGCTCTGGTCAGACCTCACCTGGAGTACTGTGTCCAGTTCTGGGCACCACAGTTCAAGAAGGACACTGACAAACTGGAACGTGTCCAGAGGAGGGCAACCAAAATGGTCAAAGGCCTGGAAACGATGCCTTATGAGGAACGGCTAAGGGAGCTGGGCATGTTTAGCCTGGAGAAGAGGAGGTTAAGGGGTGATATGATAGCTATGTTCAAATATATAAAAGGATGTCACATAGAGGAGGGAGAAAGGTTGTTTTCTGCTGCTCCAGAGAAGCGGACACGGAGCAATGGATCCAAACTACAAGAAAGAAGATTCCGCCTAAACATTAGGAAGAACTTCCTGACAGTAAGAGCTGTTCGACAGTGGAATTTGCTGCCAAGGAGTGTGGTGGAGTCTCCGTCTTTGGAGGTCTTTAAGCAGAGGCTTGACAACCATATGTCAGGAGTGCTCTGATGGTGTTTCCTGCTTGGCAGGGGGTTGGACTCGATGGCCCTTGTGGTCTCTTCCAACTCTATGATTCTATGATTCTATGATGGGAGTTAAACAATATCAGGAGGGCCACAGGTTTCCCATCTCTGCTTTAAAGTCCAGCATCGCCATGGTACACACCATGTCACAATTTCAAGGCATTTTTGTCCTGGTTGTGGAGCATATGGTGGATGGAACAGGAGCTACCACCATCATTGTCACTAGCTAAACAGCTGGCACAGTTATTGCTGCCTCTAGGGTCTACATGACAGGCAAGGACTTCCAGAAATAGCATCATGTGAAAATTACTGGCAAATATGTCTTGACAACACTATGTGGAATCTTTAAAGGCTGTGATTAGTGGTAGCATCAGTTTCATACCAGTATTTATGGTTGTACTATAGCAAGCTTCTCATTGTGCCTCATACCCTCCCAGACTCTTGCAAATAAATTCCTTCTCCATTTCATTTTGGGTCCCTTGTTATGCTATGTAATTCTTTGCCTGCTGGGGAACATTTTGTTCCCTGCTGCTCTTCTGTTTTGTTTATATGATTGTTGTGCATGTGTGCATATACGTGTGTGTGTGATTATGGCTTTGGAGGGGTGGTGCCAGGAATTTCTAGACCTTTCCAGACCTGTGATCTATGACATAAACCGTATGGAAAATAATTCCTAGAACACAGGTTGACCTTTTCATGCTTTCTCAAATCTCCTTCAACCAAGAAGGGCAGATTCATCCTGTTTGGGACAGAGTCATTTTCCCTCTGAAGGACCAGATTCGTCGTTTCAGAGTAATGCTGGCTTGTCACTGGGATCCCAAGTGACCTACATGATGCACAGTGTTTTCTAAAAGTTGCAATTTGACCTGGTCACAGATACCTTGGACACTGTCATCCATATACTGGTAACCTCCAGATTAAAATGCAGCAATGTGCTGCTTATGGGGCTGCCTTTGGAGACTTCCTGGAAATCTCCATTAGTACAAAATCCAGCTGATAGCTTACTAGCTTGTGCTGGCTATATAGATTACAGGTCTCTAACGATGACACTGATTGCTGGTCTATTTCCAGACTCAGGTCAAAATGCTGGTGATTGCCTAAACATCTTTGGTTCTGAGTACCCGGAGGACTATATTCTATTACACAAGCCTATACAAACTTTGCAGCCATCCCTCCATATCGGTGCCACCACCAGCTGAAGTTAGATAGACGGTATTTTCAGTCATGCTATCTTGTCTGTGGACTAAATACCCTTCCTAGAAAATAAAATGCCGTAAAGATTTCTATCATTGCTACACTCTAGATAATGGTTTTACCAGTGCTTGATACTACTGCCTACGTTTGGCTCCCTTGCAATGCGCCTGTCATTTATTCATGAGACAGGAAATCCAACTATGTCAGATAAGACCGGTAAAGTTTGAAAAAGAAAACTGAAGAAAATACCAGTTTATATCAGTTGCTGGGGGGGAAAAAAAGGGGGGGGGAGCTTCTGTGCTTGAATTCTGCTTGCAGGTTTCCCACAGGCATCTGACTGACCAATGTAAGAGCAAGTTGCTGGGCTGAATGGGCCACGGGCCTGATCCTGCAGGCTCTGCTTATGTTCTTTAAACTGAGACAATTGTATAGCTGTATAGCAATCTCTACCCAAACCCAGACTTAAATGCATCCCCCCCACTTACATTAATGATATGTTTTATAAAATGCTTTGGATCTGACACTGATATAATTTTTTCTAAGAAGCATTGACAGCAGCTATATTTCTTTACCTGCACAAATACAATTCATAAAGGTTTGTCAGAGAAGCATTACTGTCCCATTACACGTGCTTAATCTTAGTCACATGCCGCATATAACCTGCAGATGTTGCCTGCTACCCACAGAATTAAAGCAAAGATTTATGTTAATGTAATGAATAATACAATTTTTTTATTTATTTGGGGTTTTTTTGAAACAGAACTTCCTCTAGCAATCATCAATGTCAAACTAAGGGCAAGATGAGGAGTTCACACAGAGACTTTCGCTTCTGGTTTGAAGAGAATTGCTTTCTGATTTGGTGTGACTCACGTGGGAGCACAAACCCAAAAGACACGTATCCTGGTTTTCATCTGGGACCTGTTGGAGGGGATGAAAGTCTCCACCACAGATCTTGAAAGGGCTAGTATTACAGAAGTCACCCCTGCAATTCCTTGGGCCCAATCCACTGTAGACTTTAAATATTGGTTTTAGTACCTTGAATTAGCTCTGGTACCTTACAGGCAGCCTGTGCTGTGCATTGTGCTATTGCATCTTGTTTTGTTTTTGTTTTTCTTTGGCATCACTTGTAGCCGAGTAAGATTGTCTTCCATGAATATGGTTTTAATGGTGTGTCTGTGGCTGTGGAGGCCAATTCTGGATCCACATGTCCTCCCACAGTGGGAACATTAAGTTTCTGGGTGGGAGTTAATCACGGTGAGGATTTGCCAAATGTGCCTTCCTCTTAGCTCACTTCTCCCTTTGGTCCTTGTTCGTGCTTCTTCAAAGTTCATGATGCCTTTTGTAGAGGATATTCTCCAATTGGAGCTGGGTGGTCACATGCTGCACCACATGCAGCTTCTGAATCTTTTCCAAAGTTACTCCTATTTAGAGTGGAGTACCATTGGAGTCCAATGGTACTCCACTCTACATTAGTACATTAGGGACGCGGTACATTAGGGACACGGGTGGCGCTGTGGGTTAAACAACAGAGCCTATGACTTGCAGATCAGGACGTCGGCAGTTCGAATCCCCACGACGGGGTGAGCTCCCGTTGCTCGGTCCCTGCTCCTGCCAACCTAGTAGTTCGAAAGCACGTCAAAGTGCAAGTAGATAAATAGGTACCGTTCCGGCGGGAAGGTAAATGGCGTTTCTGTGTGCTGCTCTGGTTCGCCAGAAGCGGCTTAGTCATGCTGGCCACATGACCTGGAAGCTGTACGCCGGCTCCCTCGGCCAATAAAGCGAGAGTCGGCCACGACTGGACCTAATGGTCAGGGTCCCTTTACACTTTACCTTTACCATTGGAGTAGCCCAGCTGTGGGGTTATCACTGAAGCTAGGTTATCCTGCAACTGGTAAACCAAACCTCTTCCAGGTTCTGCCCAGGTGTTGATTAGCATGGGGGACCTCACAATACAAGTCTCAAGCATCCTAGCAGAAGTCCCTCAATGCTAATCTCTGGCAGTGTCTCAGAGATAGGAGTGGAATCCCTGCACTTTGGTGGTGATTATTATTTTTATTTAGAATCTGACAGTGCAATTCTATATACATGCTTACTGGCAAGTAAGTCCTACTGTGTTCAATGTAGCTTACTCTTAAAGGCTGTATGGGCAATGCATCCGGAAGACAGTTAGTGATTTGGCACACTTGCCCTTCCTGCCTCTGTTCCTTCCCCTTCCCTCACTCTTGTTAAGTTTTTTGATGGTGTGAGAACAGTCTTTAATGTCCTGGGAATGTTGGGAGGAGGTGAAGCTCCCCACACAGCTGCCTTAATCAGCTGTGGAAGATAGTGCTGGGTACCTTCTTTGATGTTAGACATTGTTTTGAGAAAGTGAGGCATTGGGAGAGGGTAGCTAATGGATGATCTGCAGTAGCCAGTCTTGGAAGCCACACATGCTATCTATAAAATTGGGTGGTTTGGGCAGAGGTTTTTTTGAAGCTCTTGCGTAGACTGATCAGCTGCTGGGCTGTGCAAACTGAGGCTACCTGGGGGAGTCAATTCGCCGTTTCTTGAGGGCTTCCAAGTGGCAGACTGAAGTGCTTGCTTGGTATGTAGACACTGATTGCTTTTCTAGAATAAAATATTTAATCTTCTCACTCACTTGTGATTTTGTATTGCTTCTGAATCTCATTTTACAAAGGGCAACTTAAGTGTGTTTAGGATTGCAGCCGGATCCTATGATCTGCTTCTCATGCCACTCAAGGTTTTAGAGCTGACTCAGGGTTCCAGTGTTGAGGGTTGCTTTTGATCCCAAGCAGCAAAAATTGTTGATACTTGAGCTTCAGTGCAGAATTTACCTCTTGCTTAACATAGTGCAGGAGTTTTGATGCCAGGGATATTTCAGAATAGGGAAGACCATCAGGTCCTTGTGTCCTATCTTGACTCAGAGATGTCTCTTTGGTTTTTAAAAACTAATGTAGAAGTTTCCTCTGTGGGTTTGTGCACATGCTGAGATGCAGAATTGCAAACCTTTGGATATTTGTCAGTTGTGATGTATGGCTTTGCTTTTCATATCAATGTATTAATCATGAGGTCTTTGCAGATAACTTATTTTTCGAGCAATATGGTGTGTGTGTGTGTGTGTGTGTGTGTGTGTGTGTGTGTTTAAAAAAAATGCAGCCTAACCGTGGTTTCCGTCTAAACTACCAAGGGAATGTACTTCGTGAGGATATAATTTTCAACAGGAATTTATATTATTATGTTTCTACTCTAGTGATATTTCACAGAATTTCCCATAGGATACTCAAATGCATGTTACAAAAGGCAACAGTTTTTGATGGTGCATGTATTAATAAGGAGGCCTGTGGAGATCAAGGGTCTAGCCATACATTTTCAAATATTCAGAGAGATGCCTTTATATGACCAGGATATCTTAGATTGTGAACAAATATCACCGAAGGAAAATAAAGCTCCAGTAAGATATAAATTTGTACTGGAAAATCACCACCATAATGGTATTGATCCAAGTCACCACTTTCTTCCTCAACCTGGGGCATGTGCAGGGAGGAAAAGGCATGGATAACCTATTGAAGGGGTGGGTTTTCAAATCCAAATCAAGTGACGACATCCACTGTTGCAGATGGCGAGATCTAGAATCAATCTAGATTGAAAGCAGCATTTGAGGGTGATCATAGATGATTCCAAATTGAGGGGGGAAACCACATTTTTGCGCTACAAACAGGTTAGTGTATACGTGGCCCTTCCTCTTTTTCCCAGACCTGCACTGAGAGCCTGAGTCACCAACAAAGCAATTAGGAACATGGAAGGAAAAGAATCCCCAGAAGGTCATGGCTGCTGGGCTGTGCATCCGGACTTGGAAGGTAATAAAATAATGTATCAAGAGAGTTTAAAAACCATGCTCCGGCTACTTATGTGTGCTGTGCATGTTCCCACCACCATTTCTATAGGAAAACTGCAGCCTCTCCTACCTTTTAGTCAGAAGTTTTTGGAAGTGAAAGGAAAAACCTTGCAGAGAAGGAAATCAAGAGGAGCCACTGTACGCGTATTGATGGTGTAACGTAGGGGAGAATGCTTTATTATTATGCATTGTCGGCATGGTAAAAATTAAAGAGCAGCTGAAGAGAAGCCAATTTTGTCAACGTGAAGCAGTCTTGGGAATAGGTGATGTGCCATGGGGAAGGGCAAAAGAAGGCTGCTTAACCCTTCTCCACCCACTGCTTTCTTTTGGAAATGTCACCCTCCCACATACAAACTGCTTCTCTTCGTGCGTGCATGAAACTTGCGCCTAAAATTGCAAGTGATGGAGAGGGAAGAGTTTCAGAAGGGAAGTGGTTGGCATTGGACTGACACATTCCCTACTGCTCCTCTGCTCCAGATCTCTGCCCACCACATACTGCAGTGGGCTGTTGGGGTTTTCTTTTAACATTCACATGTGTTCAGCAATTAAATATAAACACATTTGCTGGGAGTAAATTCATTTGTTTTAGTGGTACTTCCCTTCTTCCCTTCCAAATTGTTTTATATTTTAATATAATGCCCAGTTAAAGGTAAAGGGACCCCTGACCATTAGGTCCAGTCGTGCTCATCTCGCTTTACTGGCCGAGGGAGCCAGCGTGCAGCTTCCGGGTCATGTGGCCAGCATGACTAAGCTGCTTCTGACGAACCAGAGCAGTGCACGGAAATGCTGTTTACCTTCCCGCCGGATCAGTACCTATTTATCGACTTGCACTGGCATGATTTCAAACTGCTAGGTTGGCAGGAGCAGGGACCAAGCAACGGGAACTCACCCTGTCACAGGGATTCAAACCGCCAACCTTCTGATTGGCAAGTCCTTAGCTCTGTTGTTTAACCCACAGCACCACCCGCGTCCCTAATGCCCAGTTAGGTTCCAGTTTAATTTGTTATAGAAACAAAGTGTAATTGAAAGGACATCCAGATTGAAGAGACCGAATCAGGCTTTTACAGGTCCATCAACTTAAAGAATGGAGCCTTAACAATGCTGTTTTCTTGAAGACTTTACCACCAACACGGAATATTTCTTAAGAAAAACACCTTCACCAACATAACAAAACACTTCTGAGTTATTTGCTGGAAGCTATATTTCTGTCAAACCTTGCATCTCCACATTGAAAGCAGGTCAGCAGCAGGATGGGTCCATTGAAGAGAGATTTGTTCCCACTTGAAGAGTTTACACAATTCAGGCTCTTCATTCTGTCTCTTATGTTCTGTGTTGGCTCTGTGTGATCTTGAAAGGGAGCAACAGGACTCTGCAGCACAATACCCCACCAAATCCTGAAAACTGTCACAGCCCCCTCTCTGCACCATCTGCTTAAACAGCAATGCTCACTCTCTGGACTATTTATCTTTCATTTCCACTGTACTGCACAACAGTGCTTATTGAATCTTTGCCTGCATAAGTGATCATTGCCTACTCCTTAGATTTGTCATACTTCTTTACCTATAATTAGCTTTTCAGGGCTTAGTTAACTCTGTAAAGACTCTATGGAGCTTATCCTACTGTGCAAGGTTCTTTCTTTCCCAGAGGATAATAATTTACTTAACTTGAGATGCACAATGAAATATGAGGAATGTGATTATTTGCAGCAATGCTTCAAAGAACTGGAATGGAGGAAATTCCTGGCAGCCATGAAATACATTTTTGTCCACCTTAAAACACTGCCAACTTTTTAAAATGCATTCCTGCAAAGGGGTGTTTTACTCATGTGTAGCCCCTATACATGAGCAGCTGCTTATGAAAACGCTTCCATTTCCAGACTTCCAGACTGGGAATTCCCAGTGAGTTAAGAGCTGTTGCTCTCAGGTCTTGCTTGTGAGCTTCTCATAAGCATCTGTTTGGCTACTGTGAAAAACTGCGAGAGCTTTCAGCTTTTTCAATCTCCTGAAGGAGTCTTTGCATTCCAAAATGTGTCAAGCTGCATTAAAGATTTATCATGCCAACTGAAGAATTTTAAGTTAGGGTCACCTCTCTGAAGGTGTAAGATTAGTCAAACAGAGATCTCTAACTGCAGAGAGCTCCTTCAGACTATCGTGCAAATTTTAGTGCATTGGGCTAGCTATGTGAACAAGCACCGGAAATAAGTCCTAAAGAGAATTTATGATACAAATCCCTGGTGCAGAAATGCAATCTAAAGGTTGTTGCAGGAGATTAACATACTTACACACACAAAGCAGAAAGACAGAATCATAGAACTGTAGAATTGGAAGGTTTCCCAATGGTCATCTAGTCCAACCCACTCCAATGCAGGAATCTCAACTTGCAGTCTCCCATCCAGTTTGAAAGCATACCAGACCCTGCTTCTTTGCAAATGTGCTAGCAGTTTTATTGTTGCACCACTAGGATGTTTCCAGAAATGAGACTCCTCCCAGAATTCTGGTTCTGAAGAGACAAACACCAAGTGGTCTGAAACATATGCTGATATCTCTTCCAAAACTGACTTAGGCCCACTCTCAAAGCATAAGCTATGATGCAAAGCTTTTAAGGATCTCAACTGGAGAATGCATATCTATGATCTCATTTCCCTATAATCTTACCTCAGACAAGACACCCCTGATTCTGCAGAAGGCACAAAACCAATTTCACTTCCCATTTTTCATATCCTTGTGTGCCAGCCCAGATGTCTGCTAAGACCCTTACCTCCAGTCTGGTCACTTAAAATAATTTCTCCACATCCTGTCACAAACCACATGTTGAGGTAATGTCTCATATAAACTCTGCACATATGAAGAAATACCGGACAGTTTTGATACCGGACAGTTCCTTACTCCCCCTGAACATTTGTGATTACCTCATTCTGTTAAGATTTGTCTCTCAAAATACTTCTACACTGTTAGCTCTTAATACCAGTGTTTCATGTAAGCTGAGTGTGTTCCCAGAAATGAGCCCCATGGTCATTCGCCTATATTCTTGGGCTTCTGATATCACTTCCCTGTTTCCCTCTCCTTATTCCTCCAGTTCAGCAAGGCCAATTAGCAATGCAGCATATTTGCAACTTCTAGTCAGCTTCTTGTTGTGTAATATAATACAGCATAAAGCTTGTGCATCTGGTCTGCCCTTTTCTCTCCTTTTCTGCCAAAATAATATTCCCCATACTTGAGTCTCCAAAGCCAGAGAGGTTGCTTGGATGGGGAGAAAGCATGATAATACTGTCCGTGGTCCATTTTTGGTCAGTTTACTCATCTGCCAAAAACCATCAATAACTAGGAGCTAGGTCCTAGTCATTTTCGATCTTAGGCTCTGTAACACCAGTTATTACTCTTTGTGTGTGAAATCATTATGAGAGGTTTTAAAAATAAAACTCTAAATTATTCTAAATGTGATAGTCCCAGGCATCCTGCTCAAGCATTCCCTCACTGTTTTGAAGTTCTCGTTCTGCACTTCTCTTGCTTTTTGCAGCTCCACCTGCTCATATCTCTCCATTCCTTCAACATCTCAACAAATCAAACCTAATGAACACAATTTTTATTGAAGCCCATTGGGCATAACAATAAGAAACAGTTCAACAAAGTGTCAGGAGAAAGAAGCATGAAAGCTCTCAATTGGGAATGTTCCTTCCAGACATGCTCTCTAGTCATTATGATTCACCCATGTTTGTTTTAATAACCATAAATAAATGGATTCAGACAAAAATATTTGGTGGGGCCTCAAGGCAGCTTTTTCAAGATTTTTATTTCATTTTTATTTTTTTGGAAAATCAATGCTTTGTGTATATTCTTCACTGGCAAAAAATATGTGCCATTCTAGCTACAACTATAACATGTGAGTTACGATACAATATGATACGATATGATAATCTTTATTGTCATTGTCCCATACATAACAATGAAATTGAAAATCTACACCAGACATTCAGAAACCAACAAGCCTGCTATCCCAGCCTGGTTAGCCCCCCAAAAACTCTGATACCCCATAATTAAATACAATATACTCCCATAGAAACTACCTTACACTGTGTTTAAAACCAAAGTCTCATTTGAATAGAAACTGTTTCTCAGGCAACTAGTCCTAGTCTTTATAACCCTGAACCTTCTTCCAGAAGGCAGAAGCTGAAAGAGATCATTTCCGGGGGGTGCACTATCCTGCACTATCTCTGCAGCTTTCTTATGGCACCTGGAAGCATGGATTTGATCCAAGGTGGGAAGAGTGCACCCAATTAGTCTCTCCGCAGTCTTAACAACCCTGGACAGCATTGTTTTTCCCCTGACAGTGCAGCTCCCAAACCACACACACAGGTTCTTTAGACCACTTATGTGAATGTTCTTGTATCTCAAACACTCACCCTCTCGCTTTGTCAGGGTGACAATCTGTATAGTTCTAGATTTCTTAATTTTTTTCTCCCAGCATGCAAAAAGAACTGTGGCTGGGCATTCAAATAATGTGACCCCCCCCCCCCCGCTCCATTTGAGAAACTCCAAAGAGAGCTCTACCATTTATTTCTTCTGTTTTCTTGAACATGCTGACCAGCTCTTTTGTCTTAAATGGATATCTCCATTCCCGACACTAGTCTCTTGCTCACTGTAGCTCCTGCCTGCAGAACTGGCAACAAATCTAACTTGTCCTTGACCATTTATCTCTTTATATATCAACTAACTTGATATAGGTAAAGGTAAAGGTACCCCTGCCCGTACGGGCCAGTCTTGACGGACTCTAGGGTTGTGCGCCCATCTCACTCAAGAGGCCAGGAGCCAGCGCTGTCCGGAGACACTTTCAGGTCACGTGGCCAGTGTGACATCGCTGCTCTGGCGAGCCAGAGCCGCACACGGAAACGCCGTTTACCTTCCCGCCAGTAAGCGGTCCCTATTTATCTACTTGCACCCGGAGGTGCTTTCGAACTGCTAGGTTGGCAGGCGCTGGGACCGAGCAACGGGAGCGCACCCCGCCGCGGGGATTCGAACCGCCGACCTTTCGATCGGCAAGCCCTAGGCGCTGAGGCTTTTACCCACAGCGCCACCCGCGTCCCATAACTTGATATAGCCAAACTTGATATAGCCGCCACATAATACATGTTCTCTGGATGGCTCACAAAACATATTGCAACAATTAAGCTACAATATAAAACAATCAAAATAATGCAAAAGCTAAAATCACAGATAGTAAAAACTGAGCCATGAGGCCAAAATAACAAGTTATATAAAAGACCTGGATGAACAAGAAGGTCCTGATGCCTATAATCCTATATCTTCTCTGGCTGGACCCATCTGACTATGTTCCTGATCCTGGACCTGTGTCCTGCCATGAGGATGATGCCTTGGCCCTGATGTTGCCAGACCTCTATCCCTATGACCCTAATTCAACACAGTCTATGTCTCACTGTATCATACACAATACAACCTGGTGGCATCATGACTGCAGTTATATAATAGTAGCTGAAGAGTAGAAAGTCAACAACATGTTAGACCAAGAGAACCAACACATTATAAAGAATAAATATCTAGCTGCAAAATCATAATATTTCACTTATAAAACACAGAGATTCAATGTTGAACACAGAACGTATAAAAGGGAATGAGCGCATTAAATTATTGTTTGTAATGAATCAGAGATCCTTTGCTCTAACATGCCTATTCTAAACATCACTACTCACTTAATTTATTGAACATGCCAGAACAAATACAAATGTCTCAAAGGGGTGGAGGGAGAGAGCTCAACTGAGAGACCATTCTCTTGTTGACATTTTGCCCCAGGCTCACATTATCCTAATTTTAGATAAATACTGTTGTGCATAAAGGAATGTGAACAATTTGCTCATATATACAGAATAGATTTGTTGACTTAACTAGGAGCCTGTCACCACTATGAAGCAGAATTGTGTGGTAGCTGACAAAGACCATTGCTTTTCATTCAAGCATATTTTGAAAAAAGAAAAAAGTCCTTTTCTATCTATGTTAAAGTTTAATCTAAGAGTTAACCACCACCGCCCGCCATCCAATGTTTGGTTGTTTGTGCTTTCACATTTATCAGAATTATTAATTTAAAGCAGTCATAGCTGACATGCTTATGTTTTTCTATATATCTCAAAGGACGTACTGAGGGTCAAGCGCACCAAAGTCCTTGTCTACCCAACCACATTCATATACCCTGTTAAATATACATGAGTGTAACGTATGGGATTTCCCCCTCATGGAAGAAATTGAACTAATTAAATCTAAAATGCAGTAGATAAAGAAGAACTAGAGGATTACTTACTTATTAAAAGTTCCTTCATTTCATTTGCAAATTGATCCTTTTGCTCAACTTAGAAACATAAAAATACTAAATAGCATTTGCTCACATTTATTAATACTGCACAGAATTTCAAGTTCCCAAAAGAAACATTTGAAGCTATACAGTCGTACCTTGGTTTTAGAACAGCCTAGTTCTCGAACCTTTAGGCTCCCGGACAATCAAAACTCAGAAGTGAGTGTTCCAGTTTTTGAATGTTCTTTTGGAAGCTGAACGTCCAATGGGGCTTCGGTGACTTCCGATTGGCTGCAGGAGCTTCCTGCAGCCAATCAGAAGCCACGCTTTGGTTTTTAAAAGTTTTGGAAGTCAAACGGACTTCCAGAATGGATTCCATTTGACTTCCAAGGTACGACTGTACAGTGAAGGGGAAAGGAAGTCAAAAATACAAGAAAGCCCACTCTTTGATTCTAAAGGAGTTCATTTATTTTGAAGGAAAACTCCATTCTGATATTTATGTTTGTCCATGAGGACCAGGTGAGTTCAATTGAACATTTAAACCAAATGAATTATTCCTGCACTTTCCTACCTGACATTTTGCTTCCTGAAGGAGCACCAAAATGGCACCTCCTCTCCACTGCTCCCCTCTGCTCCCCAGAGTGCTAAGAAGTTTTGCTGCTGCATGCAGACCCCAATTCCTGCCTTGGTCTATTCTTCCTTGATGTTGTTGCCTAATGCAAGTTGCTTCACTCTTCTTCATGGAAGGCTGGTTTTATAGGTGGGTTGTGGGGAACTGAGAAGTGAGGAATCTTGCTATATGGATGATAGCCATGCACATTCCTTTTTCCAAAAAAGGCTGAAATGTTTTCCAGTCAGGGGAGGAACATCACTCACATAATAAAGGAAGATCATGTTCTTGGGAAAGTATTTTTGGATCTCTTCTGCAGTTTTATGTTAAAAAAGAAACAATGTAAACCATTGTGGTTATTAATTGCGCTGATAGTAAAATCCAGTGCTCTAAAAGTTAGACATTACTATCTGCCTGTCATTACACATAAAATAATCTGGTGGTCCCAGACCATTCATAAATCATCAAAACCTTTGAAAGATCAAACAGGAAGGGGTTATCAGACTCCCTGTCTTTCCAAAATACAGCAAAATGGAAACATTTTGCTCCTTTGTGGTGCCTTTATGCAGAATTCCTTCCTTTTGTTTTGTCTTTTGGATCTTCTTTTGTCATATTTCAAAACCTGAAGACTTTTGAAATAGCAAATACCCCCCTTTTATTTTATTTTTTACACTTGGTCATTTAGAAAAGGATTGAAATGTGAAACTTTTGTGAAGTCGGCTAAGGTTGCCCAGTAGGAGTACTGCATGTCTTCCCCTCTTTTCTGTGGAGTTCAGATGTTTTGGGCATGCTGAATACAAGAATGCTTACAAAATGGCCCAGGACATATGTCAAATAGCTTCCAAATCATCTTAAGACATCATCTCCTCATTGGCCATTTTGTATCATAGCTAAGTGAAAAAGCAAGGGGAGGCATCTCCTCCTCCAAGTCATCATTTACATTGCCTTCCACAAGCTGGAGAGTAAACTTCTAACGGGGAGGGAGCCTCCTGTACTTGTGGAAGATCCCCACACACTTTAGAACTCTGGAAAATCTGAGTTCTGAAAATATACACAGAAGCTCCACAAGTGTGGGGGTCTTCTCACTCCAGAGGTTCACCCTCCAACTTCTGGCAGACACCAGGAAAAGTGTCAGGAGGGAATGCATGGACAGTGACGGAGCAAGCCTGGGGCAGCATGTGTGCCCTGTGCCCAGGGGCGGGGCCAGCCACCCATGGGGTGGGGTGAGTCAGGGCAGGACACTCCTTGGGGCCTCCTCCCACTCAGCCACCCTACAGCTGAGGGGGAGGCGACAGGCAGACCGTTTGGGTCGGAGCTTGTGGGTGCCCAAACCACTGGGCGCACTGCAGGCCCCACAGTGAGTGCCACCTGGCATTTTGTCACCCCCTTCAGTGGTAACACTTGGGGCGTTCCGCCCACCACTGCACCCCCCTTCCTTCACCCCCTGTGCATGGAGGCCACTTGTCCCTGAAACAGTAGCACAGTCCCAGAATGTTTAGTTCTAATAAAGGCCAGCCTTGGCAGTTGGCATCATTTGGGCCATGGGACTTCCTTCAGTCCTTCCTGCACACTCCCAGATTCTGCACAAGCTTCCTTTTGTCGCATTTAAAGCTTTCTGTGGCTTTGCTGCTCCTTGTTTCTTTGCACTTCTTAGCACATCCCTTTTTGTGACTTTCACTCGTTCACCACTACCACCCTCAGTAGTCCAAAGGCCTTCGTCTTCCTGAAATCACTCCACTCGTTTCTCTTGCTTCGGCTTCTGCCCAAGGGAGTTCACATCTCAAGACACCTCTGTGTGAGATTCCTTGGGGTAACAGCATGACTTAATGTGCCAGGTCTCCATTACTTATTCATGTAGAAGTAAAATCAGTGAATATGGACATCTGTGTATTCTTTCAATGTAAAGAATTGTTCAAATTGTTTAAACAAATGTTGCATAAAGTTGTGGTAAAGAAAAAATAGTAAAATAAGTTATTTATTTGATCTAGCTAAAGCTCTATTGCTATGACGTCTCTGGTGGTCCCCACAATAGATAAAGCTGCCAAGTCTTTCCCTTCCGATAGCACGTAACATTTTATTTTACATTCATCATTCAGAACGTGGAGGAGGAAATATAAACCCTTCAATGTAATTAAGTACATTCTCTGCAGTACGGTGTCACAGCCACCAATTGCGATGGGAATGGCAAAGACAATGAGTCATGTCATGCTGAAAAAAATATGTTTTATGGTACTGATTTATCTGCCATATTTACCATGCTGCAACAAAGTTAATGGATCTTTAAAAGTGATACAGCAATTTGCGCATGAATGCCAATAGGAGCAAAAACATGAATGAAGCACACCATGTATTGAGGTCATGAACTCCCTGCCATCTAAGGAGAGGTAGCAACCAGAGAGAGAACCTTTCGATCGTGGCACCCTGTTCATGGAACTCCTTCCCCAGGCAGGCTCACCTAACACCAACATTGCAATCCTTTTCATATGAAGCAAAAACACTTCTGTTCTCCCAGGCTATTTAATGTGGTTGCCATTTATTCAGTAGTAGACAGTGGGGTAGGACGGCAGCACTAACCTGGCCTCCCAGTAGCTGAGTCGCTGCTGCTTCCTGGGAGAGAGTAGGAGGGCCAAGGTGGCAGAGAGGCCAGCACTAGGCAAGTGCAGAAGGAGTATCCTATTGGCTCCACCAGTGCATTTGCACTGTGCTGATCTCTTCACCTCCTTGCCCTTCCAGTTTTCTCTCTCAGTGACCCACCTGCCAGAAGGTCAAGTAAACACCACTCTCTCCCACCATCTGGTACAGCTTTTAAACTGCTATAGATGTCAAGGGCCAGGGCCATGTGTGATGCTGGGGGGAGGCTCATTGCACATAGCCCCCTTCACATGTGCAATGTGTGCAAGGGCTTATGTGTCCTCTGCAGCAGAAATGGTCTCTGCTGGTTTAGGATTCAGCTTAAAATAAATGCATGAGACCGTATGGATGGATGGACAGACCTCCAAACCACATAATGACAAAGAAGCTTATCTTGAATGTAGTTTCATACTGATCCAATTATAAAATACATATTCAAAAATTTAAAATCCTTCCATTAGCACCTTAGAGACCAACTAGGTTTGTATCTGAAGAAGTGTGTGTGCACACAAAAGCTCATACCAATAACAAACTTAGTTGGTCTCTAAGGTGCCACTGGAAGGAATTTTTTTACCGTATTTTGTTTTGACTACAGCAAACCAACACAGCTACCTACCTGTAACTATATTAAAAAATGTCCAACCTGCTGGAAAGCACTTGGGGACTGAAATACATAAAAGTTTAAAAAGGTGCATCTTTAGAAACCTACAAAATTCTTTAAAATATATTTCAAAGGCAGCTGGTGTGTCATTTAAGATATATACATTAGGAGAAAACGGAAATCTTCCATGCTTTCTTGCTTTTTTACCAGTATAGGCTTGTTACTGTATTGACTAGTCATCAATGTTTAAAGGATTCACCTCAGTTTTAAGACTGGCAAAACAAGACGTGATCTAACATATATTTGTCTAAGAAGGGTACATATCTGTCTAAGAAGGAAAACAATTATCAATGCTTCCACGTCTCCCTACAATTCTCTGGTTGTGTTTAAACTCATAGGGAAGTATGGAAGCTGTAAGCATTTCTTAAATGCCAAACTGCAACTCCAGGCAGCGGAATATAAATCCCTACTTATCCGCATGGTAAAGGATATAGAAAGAAACTTGAATGTAAATAAATGATTGAAAGGGCAATCCTATGCATGTCTACTCATAAGTAAGCCCCACTGAGTAATTTCCCAGGTAAAATGGAATAGGATTACGGCATAACTTCATGACCCCAGCCATGTCTACTCAGAAAAAGTACCGTAGGTTCTATTTAATTCAACAGGGTTTCCTCAAGGTAAGTGGAGTTAGAGCTGCAGAATTGGTCTCCTAGAAAGATTTCCATTTCAGTGCCATGGTCAGTCCTGAAGCCAGAGTGGAATGGATCCAAGAAGACAGTTCCCTCCATGCACACCTGAGGCTGGACTACCATGACCTTCTCAAGCATCTTGCTCAAAATGGGGATGTTCACCACTTGTCAATAGTTGCTTAATGTTTTAAATATTAGGTATCTGGATTGCACTGTGATAAAGGTAAAGGTACCCCTGCCCATACGGGCCAGTCTTGACAGACTCTAGGGTTGTGCGCCCATCTCACTCTATAGGCCGGGGCCAGCGCTGTCCGCAGACACTTCCGGGAGCCAGCGCAGCACACGGAACACCGTTTACCTTCCTGCTAGTAAGCGGTCCCTATTTATCTACTTGCACCCGGGGGTGCTTTCGAACTGCTAGGTTGGCAGACGCTGGGACCAAGCAATGGGAGCGCACCCCGCCACGGGGATTCGAACTGCCGACCTTTCGATCAGCAAGTCCTAGGCGCTGAGGCTTTAACCCACAGCGCCACCCGCGTCCCTTGATAAAAGAAACAAGAAAAAAAATGACTGAGCTTGATCATTAACTTTTTAAAAAATCACTGGTGTTAGCTTTCAAGGTGTTTAAGGGATGCATTAATGGGCCATTTGACATGCCTGGTCTTCCTGTCTCCATTTTATATCAGTAACCAGAAGACTAACACTAGGTAAATAAAGGAAAAAATGTGACCATTATAGCCAAGTAGTTTAGGGAAAAAATGTGTTTTGACCAGTTTTTCAAAAGGATCATAACAAGCAGAACTCTCTAGACTCTTCAAATACCAGTTACCATGACAACTGGATGTATTTATAGTTGTTGTAGCAACATATCACACTTCTCAGTAAAAGTGTAAGCTTTTTGACCCTTCAATTCAATACTTCTCTGTGTTAAAAGAAATTGAGGGTTATGGGAGACAAATCAGTTCAATTTAAGCATTGTTGTTGTTTTAAAAAAGCAGGGGATCATGAGTGAGAAGATAGTCGATGAACAAAGGAAAGAGAAATATGATTTCCTCATGAGTAAAGTGGATAGCCCTGTGCCAAGCCTACTGATTGGTAGGGAAGTATAATCAGGCACTTCACAGACAAGGAGGGCTTCCTCATACTTGTAGGGCAGTACAGGGGTGCCCAAAAGTTGCTTTTAATGAAAATTAAAAGGGGGAGAGGATCCAGAAAATTAACAGACCAAGGGCTGTGCGTGTGCATTGCACTCATTGTGCCATGGAAACATGACCACATGAAGGCAGAGTGAAAGTGGGAGTCCTCAGTTTTCAATGTGCCTCTAAGGTTTTCCCTTTTCTTTCCTACAGGCAAATAAGTCTATGGAATTTTGAGCTGAGCACCTTTAAAGTGAATGCCTTTCTTGAAGCGTATAAATAGGACTTGAGCTATTGCTACTTTTTTATCAGGACTGCCCTGTGTCTTCACCGTTCTTCTGTCTGTGGATTGTATCCAACAAAGTCATCCCGTTCACACAAGGACTTCTGTTTGTGCAGCTGAACTTCCTCTCCCTCTCCTTTTCCCATTCTAGGAACCCCAACCCTCCGGAGCAGATTTGGGGAGGTGTGGGGAGCACATGAGGAAAGGAGAGGAAATTCTGTTGCATAAGCAGAAGTCCTTGTGTGAATAGGATGGCTTCATGGGCTCATGAATGCGGGGAAATTGATTTAGTTGACATTTAAAGATGAATTTATCTAATATGCACTTTTCAAAACAATATGCAAACTGAAACGCAGCCATCTTTTATAAGTCACACTTCTCTGAATTTTGTAGTGCAGTTTCCAGCCAAGGAACAGCAACAAAAATGTATATACTAGGGTTAAATGCATATATTAGTGAAAAGAACATACAAACATGCATTATACTAGGGACAATATAAATATTAGGGAAAATACATTTTGCAGAAATGCACATATTAGGGAAATCGCATGCAAAAATGTGTATATTAGGAGAAATCTGTGATAAAATGCTGGTGAATTTTCATGAGGATTTTTTAAAGGAATAATTCGAAAACAGATGTGTAAATCTGGAGGACTGAATTTAAGATGGAATGAAATGAGAAACAGAGAGAAATTGAAGTTGACAGATTCACCCATTCCTAGGTACAACTTACTTACAGCTACTTCACAGAATGCAGTATGAAGACTTCCAACTGACAATGGTAATATTGTCCTCATGTTTCACAGAGAGACTTGTTGATGTCAATAATAATCTAGATTAAGAAATCTATTTACTTCTCTGATTACATAGTTATTACAGAGGAGATATTCATAAAAAAGTGAACATATAAGAATAATGATTCCCATGCGGGAAATGCTTTGATCAAAAACTTTGTTTTCTGAACATACGCTTCTCAGCACAACATGAACTAATCTTGTATGCTGACATTTGCTTCTATTGAATTTTGTGAATATTTTAGTTCTTTCTCAGTTTCTATGGAAACATGCAGAGAGGACATTAAAGCAGATAAAGTGTTGCTGACAAGAGAAAGTTGACTGTGTTCTGAGTAGACTGATTAATGTTTGCAAAGGTACTTAAGGATTCAAGGCACTAATAGATTTAGTGCTATTTTCTCAAAATATATTTGATGCTACCAAGGCCTTCTGGTACCAAGGGCTCAGGTGCCCATTTTAATAGAGGGAGGGAAAGTCCAACACTCACCCATTACCTGGTGTGAATAGGCAAGGAGGTCCACAGTTCCAGTAATTGCAAATTTCTTTATTTGGCTAGGGCTGCATTCTCACGCAGCATACATTTAAAGCACATTTGAAACACACAGCTTCCTCCAAAGAACCCTGGGAACTGTAGTTGATCCTTCACAAAACTACAGTTCCCAGCACCTTTCCTAAACTGCTGTTTCCTGGATTCCTTGAGAGAAACAATGTGCTTCAAATGTATGGTGTGTACACAACCTAGTATTTCAATGCTCAGAGCTTAGCAGTATCCTGGGAGGTGAGAGGTTGCTCTATATTTTCCTACAATTTTCTCTTCGAATAGCTAGGATGCAAGTTAAAATTAATGTACAGTGGTACCTCGGGTTAAGAACTTAATTCATTCCGGAGGTCCGTTCTTAACCTGAAACTGTTCTTAACCTGAAGCACCACTTTAGCTAATGGGGCTTCCTGCTGCCGCCGCACCGCCAGAGCACGATTTCTGTTCTCATCCTGAAGCAAAGTTCTTAACCTGAGGTAATATTTCTGGGTTAGCGGAGTCTGTAACCTGAAGCGTATGTAACCCGAGGTACCACTGTATAAGTAAATACCTCAAGTAATAAGCAGCATTTTGCTTTTGAATCACACTGGTATAACTTTAAAAAAACCAAACCCCAACATATGAAGGAAACTAAATAAAGCAAACATCCTCCACGCTGTGTATAATGCTTCCTTCCAAGACAAATAGATGACAGGGACACTAATATTTGTTGTTAGGTCTGATATTTGTGAAGACTTTGAGCTGGTGGGGAAATAATTTTTATAAAAACATTTTGCTTTTGAAGTTTTGTCCCTTCAACCCAGAATGCTCTCTGGTACATCATTAGTTCAGTCTTCGGTAAAGAGCCCCTTGGCAGTTTGTTCAAACATACCAATGTTCATCTGGTGGTTTTACGGCTCCTTTCAAGGCTAGGCTGAATCCTATTCAATCCCTTATGGCCTGGTCTTGAAAGGCCACTAAGTTATAAAATAAGTGCTTAAGATTGGGCAATGGGTTCTCATAAAATAGGTGTCTGTAGCTGGAAGTTTTCTAGACCACATTTAGACCCGGGGGCCCACCCACCACCCACTTCCGAGCTCTCTTTTCCTCAAACAGTCGCAAACCCTCTCTCAGAAAGCTGGAGGAAAATAAATAAAGGCAGGAGGCACAGGCAAGAGGAATACAGCCATCCCATAGCCCACATATGCCTCTCTCTGCCTGCTACCTCCCTCCCCAATCCTCCACTCACTTTTGGTAGAACAAATAGAAGAGGCAAGTGGATTTTCTGAGAGGTCCCTCCAGCAGAGACAGAGCTTGGCTCAGCTCCTTCATACTGTCGCAAACAGCTGAGCCAACCTCTGCATCCCCTCCCTATAAATAATATAGGATGGGGTTGAATACAACCACAAAAAACAGTGCACTATCCCTTATTTCACTAATCTGTGTGCCTTTTTAATGCATATGACTGGTAGCACAGAACAGATGTTGTTATTATGCTGTGCTTAGTTATTTTCCAAGCGGCTTTCCCCAGCAGATGTTCCCATCTTCTCTAATGTTTCTATGGAGACTCTAGGTTGCACTGCTGATGTAGCAGGATCCCATACTGGAAAATAATGATTTTTAAAGATGATAACTGTTTCCCTTGATCTAGCTAGCAGAGGTAACTTTAGACAAGCTTTCCCCATCATCCCCTATATTTCCCCCTCCCCAGAACCTCATTACTTTTAATGAACCATTTAATGTGGTCAAATGTCCCCACCCCCAAGTTTCATTAACTAAGGATTAGGTTGCAAAAACATTCACCTGGCATTTAGAGGCTCACAAATGGAACCTGTGAAAAAAATGTTGCAGCGTGAAGCCTTCCTTCACAACATTCCACTAAAAAACCCCTCCTGCCTCAGTAGGTCCCCCTGTTTCGCAATCAACAGTCGGACAGCATTTCAGGGTCATTCAGTATATTTAGTTCTTATTGGAAATGCTTTCGACTTTCCCCATTGGGTGTTCCCCTTGAGCCTGAGGTCATCTGCTTCTAGTGTACAGATTGTGGTTTAGTCTATGTAAGTAATATCTCATTTGAATAGAAATGATCCAACATCTTCTGGGATCGGGGGAGGTAGGGGGGGCTCAAATGATCTCAGAAACCTTCATGGGTTTTTGGATTGGGAGCATGATCTGGCTTGGCTTCATTCAGCTAGTCTGTGTATGGTGAGTGATAGTCATTCTTCTTCTTCAGGACAAAGCTGCAACGAGAGAGAGAGAGAGAGAGAGAGAGAGAGAGAGAGAGATGTTATTACAAAATAGTAATACATTAGGGAAGTTTTTGCCTCCCTTTCATTATTTTTTGAAAAGAGGATAATTGTCAGGGAAAATATTTAGAGGCAGAATTCAAATGGATGACTACATTTATTGCTCCAATTCTTTATCGTAACAAATAGCTCTCCTATTACTGGCACAGCAAGATCCCATTATTTATTCCAGCTCATTTTAGAAGATCTTTGTTCTAAGTTCTTTTTTCAGCTCTCTGTGTTATTGCTGAGAGCCAAAAGCTTTGACAGCTACTGCAAGTATTGTATTATGTTGGAAACAATTGGAGAATTTTCCTAGCAACACAACAGACCCCATTTGGTAGCTTGCTGCTTCTTGCATTTCAAACAATTACGGGCATATTTTAAGGGAAAACTGTGAAATTAAAAATGACATTCCTACCCCTTTCTATGGAAAATAAGAAATGTTGTGGGGCGATGGAGAAACAGAACTTCTCCTCTTATGAACACAGACATGGTTCCAGAGACTAGGTTTGCTGCACTTACGTTCCACTGCTTTTGATGGTACCTGTTAGTCATGACGTAAATTCAGTCCCAGTGCTCTGAGTGGGAATGAAGTTCAGGTAAATTAATCTGGATGCAAAGCATTATGTTTTCTCATCATTTTTCTGGGGTTTTCCGAGTGCTATTCTAAGAGCAAGTGTCAAGAGATAAGCAACAGAAGCAATAAGCCAAGGGGCAATCTACCAAAAGGGAGCCATACTCTTGAGTTACATGAATACAACTGGCAACCAATCCCAAAATAAATGGAATGTTGGTACAGAAGCTTACAGTAAAAGCTTGCCTATATTTGGCTAATATGAATAAAGCAGTGCATGGAAAGTTCATCCAAAGTATTTCTGGTTTTCTCAGTGTGTGTGTTTTTATAACAAATGCAGTGGAGCACTACTGTCTAAATTGGTATTTTCTGGATTTGCAAGCATACTATTGTCAGAACATTCTTCTGGCTTTGCATGCATACAGTTGTCAAGATGTTCCTCAGCTCTTCCTTCTTACTGGAGGATAATTGGTTTGATTTGGCCAAGCCATTCGTATTATCTATTTATTTATTTTTGTGCAGTTTCTCAGGAACTCTACATAGATAGGAGTATATTCATTTATTTATTTAAAAAGATTTGCACACTGCTTATCCACAAAAAATGTCCAAGATGGCTAACACATGAATCAATAAAAATACAAGTTTATTTTTTATTTTTTTAAAAAAAAAATCAATGCAAATTTAAACAGTGGCGGAGCTTCATGCTCTGGCACCGGGGGGCAGAGAGCAGGCGGGGGCAGGGCACGCCACCCACAGGGGTGTGGGGCACGTCCTGGGGGTGGGGTGCACGCCTGCGGGGGCAGGGCGCCCAGCGTGGGCAGGGGGGCAGCCACGATGGCACCCTGCCAGGATCACGCTGCCGGGGGCGGTGCGCTGCCCCCTTACTCCTCTTCCTCTGCCAGTTCATTAAAATCACCAAATTGTTGTAGTTAGTTAAAATTAATTGTCCAAACCAATATGAAAAAATGTAGCATAGGGAATCTCCAGATTTATGAAAGGGAAAGTGTGGGACAGCAGCAGTTTGAGGAGAATGCAGCATGGATGAGGGGGAATTAAAAGAAGCACAAGGAGTTATCAATCCACATTAAACAGAGGTATGGACAGGCCCTCTGTGTTATGTCCAAACCAGGAATCTTGGTTTATTTTACTCTAGCAAACCACAATCATAAACAAAGAACAAATATAATAGTAAGCCAGAGAATGTCATTTGCATCCTCGCAGCATGAATGGAAAGAAGCAGAGCAGGTTCAAGATGCTTGGGCTTGTTAAACCATGGTTTATGGCTTACCACAACAGTGAGATTACAATCATAATGAGAAGAACTATGGTTTGGTATAAATTTGCAAAGAAATTATGCTGTGATTAAGATAGCAGTCCAATATACGATGGAGAAGCCAATCAAGCAACTATCATTTTGTGAGTAAATTGTGACTGCACATCCATAGCTGTCTTAATTCTTGCCACCTTTTTCTTTCATAGTTCTGTGCATTTGTATGTCTACATGAGCGCTTCATACTAATTCAGAAGAGCTCATTATCACCTCCCTCGAGCTCCCCCCTTTTAATTACAGGCCAGTGCTGGAACAAGTAGTTAAATTCAAAGCCAATAATTGTCACCTTTTCATTCACACAAAACTGAAGCATGTGCTTCAGATATGCTGACAGGTTTGCTTAAGCGTTTCCCTCCACAGAAACTCTGCTGTGTGTCAACCTTAACCCATCTGGCCAAATGGTGTGCCATTAAAAATAAATAGCGTTGTTTTTTGGGTGTTTTTTTTAAAGAAAACTTGTCATTTACCACTAGAACATAAGAAACATAAGAAAAAAATGACTTAACTGTGTGGATACCTTACTAGGTTGTAATTACAACAAAAGAAAATATTGTTATTGCAATTGTTAGTCTGTATGTGATATAATACTTCCAAGTTAATCTTAGTGAACAAAGGTGTGTGTGTGTGTGTGTGCGCGCGCGCGTCTGTGTGTCTGTGTGTAGCAGAAGCCTCTTCCTTTATATGCCATTACAGATTGCTTTGAGGATGAAGTAATTCTTCTTCACCTGTTGCCTACTTGCATTATTGTATCTTTCAGCAAAAATTACGAGAAAAATAAATGACAGGTGATTTTTTTTAAAGTAAGGGTACAGCCCAGCAACTCTCTGGATCCCTTCCAGCCCCAGCTAGATGAGGTCATCGAAACTAGCAGCAAGGGCTAAGCAATACTATCCCTCAAACGCCTGAAAAAACAAAAATGCCTTTGCCTGGCACTGGAAACAGTGTTGGCTCCAGGCAAGTTTCCTAGGGAAGAGCATTCCATAAACGGGGGCTGCCATTGAAAAGCCCCATCATCTTGTAGCCACATTCCAATGTTATGGAGAGAGCTCATTTTCTGACTCGAGTTGGTTCAATGCAGTAACTAAGGACATAGAAGGCAATCCCAACCCCAGACCTGGGCCTATGGGAGTCTTATGGAGTGGTGGGGCCACCATCACATCTGCAGCTCTTCTGCATATGGTGGCTGGGATAGGGGAGGGGCACAGGATGGTCACTGCCCCAATAGAAGCAGCCCAGGATCCAATGAATCCCAGGCTCATGCAGCCCCTCCTGAAGATCCCACCAGTGGCACTTCCACCCACTTACCCAACCTTTCGACAGATGGAAGGGGAAGTTCTGCAGTGGCAGAATGATGCTTGCATCACACTGCTGCGTAATTGACAGAGATGGTTGTAGATACACCTTTTCCCAGTCCAGCCCACCACCATCACCCAGAATGGAGAGTTTGGCCTACTCTTTTAGCTATTAAGTCCCTAGCTCAAACCTCGCCTCTGTTATGAATTCCCCAGGTAACCTTTGGCAAGCCAATCCCCTTACGCCCCACTTACTTTAGAATTTCAGGATTGTTAAAAGGATTACAAGACGGTATGTAGAGTGCTTTGCACATGTGACTGAATGATCCAAATGCTAAATATTGTTAGGCTTCAGGAAGAAGAGGAGAAGAGTTTGGATTTGATATCCCGCTTTATCACTACCCGAAGGAGTCTCAAAGCGGCTAACATTCTCCTTTCCCTTCCTCCCCCACAACAAACACTCTGTGAGGTGAGTGGGGCTGAGAGACTTCAGAGAAGTGTGACTAGCCCAAGGTCACCCAGCAGCTGCATGTGGAGGAGCGGAGACGCGAACCCGGTTCACCAGATTAGGAGTCCACCACTCTTAACCACTACACCACACTGGCACAGTAGGCCTCTTTAGGCATTATACTCATGAGTAAATGTCAACACATACATATGTATGTGCAAAGGCCTCATTTCTGCAGACATTGTGCTGTTTATGCTGGTGCTAAAGGGTGGGGTATGACCCTCTCCCTTCCTGCACACGTGTTGGCTTTACTTGTAAATATAATCCCTGAAAAGGGATAGTGAAGAAGGAAATCTCCTACGATGTGACTTGATGAAGAAGCCAAGTTAGTGCCTACATAATCTGTTCCTATAATTATCTATAATTATCTGTCGTCATCATTGTCATCTTATTGTATGCAGTACTGAAAGGGATGTTAATTGGTTTGCCTAGGTTTACAAAGCAGGTAGTATAATGTGTGTGTTTGCTTCATATGACAGCTCTATGTGGAAAGTATACAACTGAGTGCAGTATTGTTGTTCTGATCTTATTGTGTGAAGAACTGAAACCCAGAAAAACGAATGACTCTTCCTTGACGTCATACAACAGCTTCAGGAAGAATGCCTATTATTGATTCAAATTATAGCCTGATGGAGAAACACCTTGGTTTCTGTCAAGGGATTTGGCAATGACATGAAGACAGAAACGTTCTGCAAATAAATGGCCTTACTGCTCCATACATATGTAGCTTTGCATCTTTCCCCAGTAAAGATTAATAGTGTAAACGATGAGCTAAAGGCTTGCTTGGCACATGTACCAGCATTTTGTACTCTGTTCTCATATGACAAATTGGAAGTGCATGTCTTCTTGGAATATAGCATTTGGAAATTTTACAGTAGATCTGTTGAAGAATGGCATAAGAAAGAAAGAAAGAAAGAAAGAAAGAAAGAAAGAAAGAAAGAAAGAAAGAAAGAAAGAAAGAGTTGAGTTCTGAAAAGGAGAAAAAAAACCAGAGCCAGTCAAATTTTTAGAATCAACATGGTAAATATTTTCTGCCTTATACTGAAAAAGTGAGTTCAAACAAAGCAGAATTGCAGGGTTGATGGAGACAGCAAACTACAGCTCTTTCAAGTGTTATTTTCTTCAACCATCTGGGGAAACTGCAATACTGTGGGAAGTTAACAAACGGTGATGACTGACTCTCTGTCACAAAAGAAAAGACTCGGTCACATTTACAGATGAAGAGGAAACATCTCTCACCATATTACCTCCTGCTTATAGATGTGCTTTTAGTGTACCAAAAATACCCCAAGCACCAAGCCAAGATTGCAGCATTTTAGCAGCACATGAAGTACTAAAATATATTGTTCTCAGGGGTCTACACATTGTGTATTTTATGTCTGCGCTAAGCATGCATGAAAACTTTCAAGTCTGCCTACTGAATTTCTTGGACTTGGATAAGAACATTGGGTACTGCTTCCAGGAGCCAAATGATGCGATAAAAATTTCTCACCGGGGGAAATATATAGGTATCATGCAGTGTATAGTTTTCCTGGGATGGTTGTGGTTTACAAGGGGAAAAAGAACAACTTAGGGGTAGGGGTGGAGAAATCTGTCAATTTTGATTTCCTTCAGTGTCACAATTTTCCAGTCGTATGTTCAGTCCCCCAGATTTCTGCATCAGCTTGTGTATTTTGAGTCCTCAAGAAAATCTATCAAAGTTTTTATGTGGGTTGTTTTTTTTGCTAATATACACATTTTGGCACGTACTCTTGCCTGATATATACATTGATATATACATATACACATTTGCCAGTTGATGCAATTTTGTGCATACTTCACCCTCAATATATGTATTTTTGTTCACAATACTTCCCCTGAAGAGCTGCATTCGCAAATCTGGAGAAGCATGACTTCTGAAGGAAGACTGTGTTCTATTCTTGTATGGTTTCAGAAAGTACAAATGAGGTAGGTTTGCTTTTCAATGCAAACTGAACTGAATTTCTCCTCCATCCCTTGGGGGGGGGGGAGAAAAAGCCAACCTCTCAGTCGCATTCTAATGGCCTCCCCATTGCTCACTGTGATAGTGGACCATCATGTCCAGGGATGTCCTGGAATACTGAATAGAGGTACTCATAAAAGCAGATACCCCGTTCAGTTTCTCACAAGTAGGTGCAGGTCTGGCACATTCTGTACATGCTGCAATTTAACGTATTGTGATGTGTCTTTAAGGCAGAACTGCTAGGTATGTGCAGCACCAGCCATTTATGATATTCGCAAACCCAGGCAATGCAAATGAGTCGTGCTTCTTGTATTCATGTATAACGCAAACACCTAAGGAGTAGTTCCTTTTACTGAGGGGTGAAGAAGAGGAAGCAAGAGGGGAGCTGTCAACTGAAGGCCCCTTTGCAAGCCAACCTGACTTTGTGTTAAGAGAATTTGTCACATCCAAGAGAAAATAAAACTCAGCCTGACTGGCCCACGTAATTGCCAGCCTGCATCGCCATTATCAGAATTACTCAACTGATGTGAAGGAAAGTTAAGTAATGCGGAGGTTCTGCTTGACCCCATTTCTGGATCCAACTTGATTTCTTTCCTACTTGCATAAAGGAGAAAAGTCCCCCAAAC
The DNA here is from genome assembly GCF_964188315.1 of Podarcis muralis. Lineage (NCBI taxonomy): Eukaryota > Metazoa > Chordata > Lepidosauria > Squamata > Lacertidae > Podarcis > Podarcis muralis. The sequence goes on along the minus strand of NC_135663.1, from coordinate 41,318,842 downwards.
AGTAGCTACAACGTGCAAAAGATGACCTCTGGAATATGGACTAAAGTCAGCCCAGGCTATATTTAGTGCAGTGGTACCTTGAGTTACGAACTGAATTCATTCCATTCTTAACCTGAAACTGTTCTAAATCTGAAGCACCACTTTAGCTAATGGGGCCTCCTGCTGCCGCCGTGCCGCTAGCATGCGATTTCTGTTCTCATCCTGAGGTAAAGTTCTTAACCTGAGGTACTACTTCCGGGTTAGTGGAGTCTGTAACCTGAAGTGTTTGAAACCCGAAGCGTTTGTAACCCGAGGTACCACTGTACTACTAACTAGTGATTTGTTGCAATAAATCGATACATTGGGTGGGGGAACACTAATCAAAATGGCTGCAATGTTTTAGCCTTAGATGATTAGAAGCAAGTATAAATTACAGAAAGAAAAGATATTGATTTCAGAAGAGACATAGAAAGAGGTATTGATTTCACTTAGGAGGAGGTAAAAAAAGAAAGAAAGAAAGCCGAGCAGAATTTATTTATCCCTCAGGATTACGGAACCTGTTTATACTGAATATAACCTTGTACAAAAGTAGTTGTGGTGGCGGTTGGGGGGTGCAGGGAGTTCAGTGTAATTTTTCAAGGCTGTTTTTGTGCCAGCAAGAAACTCATTTGCATGAAGGTCAGGGTAATATGCAGTCGTGAATAGTTAACACACTCCTAGAAAATCAGTATGGGATCAGGTAAAGCCCTAGTTTAATAAACAATAAGCCAGTTTATGATCTGAATGCTAATGGTCTCCAAGACAATACAGCAAGGTCATAGATGTTAATGCCTTTGCTTCAATATTGAGCACTGCAAGGTCAAGAATTACACATAGATTCTGAAGGCTACGGCGCCAATTAATTAGATAAAACAGGAACTGTTAAAGCAGAAGGGCAGGTGAACTTTCACAGACCCTTGATTATATGTATATGTGCAGTATGGGACACATGCTAAGTAATAGAAGCAGTCCATTAATGTAAAAGTAAGCAGATCATTTTATTGATTGTAGGCATCAAGAGATGTGCCAGACATTTTAAAATGTCATTTGCAAGGGACAGTCAAAATGATCCTGACATGATGTAAAATATTAATATTAAAGCTGGGATTGATTTATTTTTAGAAATCTTGTTTATCAGTGTAGATTTCATTTAGATTATTTCTTTTAGATTATTGCAAGCACAAAACATGGAGAGAATTAACCCAAACGGCAACTCCTTGACATGGATGATGTCATGGCCACCCAACACACCAATGTGAAATGCACAGATAGATCAAACAGATGTGTCCATGGAATGTAAATGGATAGAGAAAAACAAATGAACTGGGGAGTGGAGGAAAGTCATCAGTTTCTCCTCCCTGCTAAATTATGCCTCTGTGTAACCACTGAGGCTTGGGCTTGCCAATCGGAAGGTCGGCGGTTCAAATCCCCGTGACGGGGTGAGCTCCTGTTGCTCAGTCCCAGCTCCTGCCAACCTAGCAGTTTAAAAGCACGCCAAAAAGTGCAAGTAGATAAATAGGTACTGCTCCAGTGGGAAGGTAAATGGCGTTTCCGTGCACTGCTCTGGTTTCACCAGAAGCGGCTTAGTCATGCTGGCCACATGACCCGGAAAAACTGTCTGCGGACAAACGCCGGCTCCCTCGACCTGTAAAGCGAGATGAGCGCCACAACCCCAGAGTCATTCGCGACTGGACTTAACTGTCAGGGGTCCTTTATCTTTATCTTTTTAACCACAACCACTCAAAGCTTCATAAACTTTAAAAGATTTAAATTACCTTCAGAAATTAACCAGACTGGCCTCCAAGAAATGAAAGAACTTCAGATAAAGCAACTAGCCTCTCTCTCTCTCTCTCTCTCTCTCTCTCTCTCTCTCTCTCTCTCTGCCTTCACTCATCTTTGTGAAATGCAGCTCCACTGACCTGGATGACACTGCAACCAGTGTCTTTTGCAGCTCGTGGAAGAAAGATGCCTCAGTTATTCTTTTCATTTTTAGCTTTGTAAACTTCAAAAATCCAGTAAAAATATTTTTTTAAAGCTTTAGCAAATGTAATTTTGTATGCAGGTTTTACTAATATGCACATTATTTTGCAATCATTCCCCCCCAACACAATGCATGCTGTATGTTATTTTCACTCATTTATTTGCACACATTACTTGGCTGAAGAACTGAATTGCAAAATTCAAAGAAGAGTGAATTTCAACAGACAGTTGCTTTTCAGTTCATATATTGTTTTGGAAAGGGCAAAATTGGTAAGTTTGACTTTAAATGCAAACTGAATCCATTTTCTCCCTTATCCCTACTAGACATATTTCATTTCTTATCCTGTAAGTGGTCTGTTGTGAATATCGATTGAGTGGCAAAAGAGGACTGCTGCTTCGTTCCATCTTTTTCCACATATGTCATTTTACATATAATATATTGAAGATATTTGCTTCCAAATGGCACCTATTCTTTCCACGAAGCGTCTTAAATTTCTCTTATTGCAGCAGAACAAAATATATGATTCACTTTAAAGCTTTTTATTTGCCTGAGGATCAAACAGGTTGGAAAATGTGTACAGCCGCCCTGGGCCCCCAGCCATTTTGTAAACATAACTCACTGGAACTTGCTTGCCTGGCTGATCGCTAGAATGGTCTTCAGATGTTCAAGCATGACATTTAGAGCCATCTTTCACAGCTTTAAAGGAGATGTACAAAATGGATATCTAGCACGGAAGGAGACAGCCAAGCACACATTTGTCTTCCTGCCTCAGTCCTACATGGCAGCTCCTTCACAGCTGCCTGAGCGAATTTGCTGACCTGACCAGGACACAGAGCAGCTATGATGTGAAAAGTTCACAAAGTTTAAATCTTGCTTTCACAGCCTCTGACTTTGCAGCCTCCAACACCACCTGCAGTTGGTTCTAACTTTTACTGCGGCTTGCCAAACTGGGAATATGGACGTATAATACGTATGCAGCCCAAGTTAGAGAAGGGAGCCCTTCTCTAACTTGGGCTGCATACGTATTATATACAGTGGTGCCCCGCAAGATGAATGCCTCGTAAGATGAAAAACTCGCTAGGCGAAAGGGTTTTCCATTTTTTGAGTCATTCCGCAAGACGAATTTCCCTATGGGCTTGCTTCGCAAGATGAAACGTCTTGCGAGTTCTTGCAAGTTTGTTTCCTTTTTCTTAAAGCCGCTAAGCCGTTAATAGCCGCTAAGCCGCTAAGCTGCTAATAGCCGCTAAGCCGCTAAGCTGCTAATAGCCGCTAAGCCGCTAATAGCCGTGCTTCGCAAGACGAAAAAACAGCAAGACGAAGAGACTTGCGGAACGGATTAATTTTGTCTTGCGAGGCACCACTGTATTTGAATCACTTTCCCCCCCAAAACCAACCATTGGAACTGTAGTTTACCCCTCACATAACTCCAATTCCCAGCACCCTTAGCAAACTACAGTTTCCAGGATTATTTGGGTGAGGGGGTGCTTTAAGTAAATGATGTGTGTAGTTCACTATGGCCGTAGTAACACTGATTCAAATTTGAGTCACAGCACACACAGAGAGATGCTCCATGGAATACAATGAGACTTATTCCTAGGTAGATGTATTTAGGTTTCCAGCCTTAATGTCACTAGGGCATAATCCATCCTGATATGAAGCTAATCTCTGTGAGAGAGTTAATTGTGTGCCTAGCTTCCTATCACTGGGAATTGTATCTGCTTAAATTTCCCTGGATTATGCACCCTACACCCCCCCCAACCCCCCCCCCCACCTAACTAGACTCCCCCCCCCCCCATTGCAGCCAAACTTAGTCATACAGCAGCTTAACATTCCAATTAAATTTGCTTCTTTTCTACATAGGAGTCCCATGTAAACATGAGAGTCATAAAAATAATGTGAGCCTTAGGCGGTTCCAAGAAACTGCTACACTTGACACTGTTTCAAAAAAAGAGAAAAATGTAGAAGGATTTCAATTTCCAGGGACAGAAAAGGAACTTCTAAAGCCTATAAAGTTCAGGGGTTAACTTACAGCTTTCAGATTTTGAATATCTTCAAAAATTCATTATGCCTGAGTGTTTTAAATCTGATTGGTGTGGAAATCTGACTGGCTTGTTGCTGCTACTTAGCTCACAGAGTGCTTGGCTACCCCAGGCAAACTGTCTTTGAAGATGTGCTACTTCCTCCCAAGTGACACATTTTAATGAAACTTCAAAGCAATTTCACTTCTCCTCCTGATAGGCAACATCAAATAACAGATGGCTGTGTCTGCTGCTCTCTGATTCAGACAGCTAGCTTTTGTAAAACGGAACAGAACAGTTTAATGCCATAGCTATCTTGTAACTTCACAGTTGCTGCAGGGAGATAGCTGCAGCCAAATCCACCGTATCTTTCAAGATAACTAAAGATGAGTCCCTTTTCACCTGCTCAGACTCCACAAAGGTGGGAACCACCTGGTTGCTAGGACTGGGCCTTTATTACAGTGTTGCATGATGATGTCACAATGTGGGTGTACAAATCATGTGTGATACATTTCAGGCCCTTTGGCAAATTTCATGGAAAATATACCTTATTGTCCTATATTAGCCAGCCCGGTTATTAAGGTCTGCTGGGAAGGAGTTCCTTCAAGTTCCACTAATGAGTGATGGGGAGATTGGGTGGGGCTTTTTCTATGGTGGCACCTCCGTTAGATAACTCTCTCCTCTCAGAGGTACAACTTGTGCCTGTTTATATGGCTGAAGAACCATTTATAGGGGGTCAGCATGTGTGGACAGCTCTGGGAAATTTATATACTGCTTAATTATGGTTAGAAAATTAGTTTAGACAAATTAATGGAGAATAAGGTTATCAATGACTACTAGTCACAATGGTTATATTCCACCTCCATTGTATAACCCTTTCGCTTTCCTTAAGTTCTTACTGGCAAGTTCAATGTACTGTGTGGTTTGGCCCTGAGAAGCACCTAGTTATCAGGGAAAGTTGGTTTGAAAGCCCTCTCTCAAAGTTGAGTAGCTTTGGAATCACTCACCACCCAGTCTTAGGCACATGGCAGTTCGTTCTGTTTCCATGACTTCCCCCTAACTGTTAATTTTCACATTGTATGTGAGCTTTCACATGATATAAAAGCCACTTTTGGAACCATAGAAGAATATTGTGCAAGTTTAGTGCTCATTTCTGTGTTATTTGATTCCAGAAAAACATCCATTTGCAGATAATATGGAAATGAGTGCTAAACTTGGGCTATATGCTGCTAATAGCCTTACATACAGTGAAGTTAGTTTAAGACTAAAGCTTTGAATTCATGAAACAGTTATCACCAGGATTTATTTTCAATCAAATGTTTAGTTTGCACTGTAAACCAGTCACAACAAGCAACAGCCACCACTTCTTTCCCTCCTTGCTTCTCTCCAAACTGAAGGGTGCTTGGTGTTTATAAGATACAAGAAACACCCATAATTTCCTATAAAGAGTATCCCCCCCACCTCCCTGCAGTCTAGTTAAAGCCTGCACTTGAGGCATTGTTCTCCAAAGACAAAACACTAGGCTAGGTAACACACCCTGGTAAAATTTCAGAATTCATTGTGAGTCAATGCTTTCAGTGTGGTACATTTAATGTTCATCAGGATGACACATTCCTAGAAAACATAAAAGTTATAATTAGCTTTCAGTACCCAGTACTGCCATTCATACAAAGTCAAGACATCATGACACTCCTGAAAATGACTAGCAGCTGCATAATTCACCTTATTATCATGCAATGAATAAGGTTTAATGTTTTATTATGTTTTTATATATGCTGGAAGCTCCCAGAGTGGCTGAGGCAGCCCAGTCAGATGGACGGGGTACAAATAATAAATTGTTGTTGTTGTTAAAGGTCCTTAAGAATTAGCCAATTTAGCATGTAATGCATATTGACGCCAAATAATTTCTTTAGATTTATAATCATTAAATGCAAATTTGGAAATAACAGGTACAGTGGTACCTTGGTTCTCAAATTTAATCCATTCCAGGAGTCCGTTCAACTCCCAAAATCAAGGTGTGGCTACCAATTGGCTGTAGGAGCTTCCTGCACTCAATTGGAAGCCGTGTTGGACGTTCAGCTTCCAAAAAACGTTCACAAACCAGAACACTCACTTCCGGGTTTGTGGCGTTCAGGAGCTGATTTGTTTGGGAACCAAGCCATTCAACTACCAAGGTACCACTGTACATAGCTTTGAGGGGCTCCTTGATTCCAAACTGTCACTAGAGGTCCAGATTGTATCAGTGTATGTGGAACTAAGTAAGAAGGTTAGGACTGCAGTCAGGGAGAGAATATTATATAGGATATATATATGGAAGGCACAGATTAAGGATACAGCTATCAGGAAGTGGTTCAGCACAGAAAGTATAGAGGAGGAAGGTCAGAGGGAGCTAAAGAAAGCTTGTTTAAATAAAGTTCTTTGTTTTATTATACTCCTGTCTGATCCTTAATGATACTTAACACCACTTAAAGCATGACGGCAGTAGTTTAGAAGTAGAACCCAGTTGAAGCAACAATGAAAAGGAAAAGAACAAAGCAAGGATTTTTACATCTTGCAGAGGACTGAAACCCCCAGCACCACTGGAATTTCACTGCAGCTAATCTAGCCCAGGCATGGAGGCCCTGGAAAGACGAGTTTGAACTCTTGGAGAGAGAGCAGGAAAAGCATAAAGTAAAGCTGTAATATTACCTTATTGGAGACAAAGGAGGAGAAGTATGCAAGTCTCTTGGCCAAAGCACTGGCAGTACTCTGGAGCAGTTATTCAAGGCACTGGATTAATACTGTGGAATACTCTCAACTCGTTACGATGCAACAGGGTGCTGAAAAAGTGTTGGGTGCTTACTTTGCTGTATTAAGGACTCTAGCATCGACCTGTAATTTGGGGGACTATAACAGACTCTCTAATCAGACAGCAACTGTTGTGAGAAGCAGATTTGACACGGCATCGCTACCTGAAGACAGGCAAGGCAGCAGAACATTGTAAAGCAAAAATTAGAATATTAATAGACACGAAAGAGAGACAGGTGCATGCTGTCCAACAGTCAGGATATCGCTACAGATAAAAAACTAGTGGAAGGGCATCCAGAATAAAATGCCCGTATTGTGGGAAACAACATGTAAAGAGAAAATAAAAATGCCCAGCATATGAACAGTAGTGATGAGTCTGAGCCTGTTCTAATTGCCCCAGTAGGTAATAGTACAGCATGGATGAGCAGCCTAGTTATTGTCGGCAAACCCTCAGGAAAACTATGCATTTGTAACAACCCAAAACCTTTGAACGAAGCACTAAAACATAGCCATTATACACTATCAGTCATTGATGATGTAGTATGTGACCTTTCCTGAGCCAAGGTTTTCTCAATGTTTGATGTAAAAAATGGATTCTGGCACACAAATGTTGACACAGTCAAGCTAATTGACCACATACGCAACTGCTTTTGGCAGATATTGTTGGTTGTGAATGCCAGTGGACATCAGCCCCTTTCCTGAAGTATTTCAGCATCAACTGAATCAGAAACTAGAGATTGTCCCAGGCCTGTAAAGAATTGCTGATGACATACTAATTGTGGGAGAAGGAGATACTGAAAAGGAAGCAGCAAGAGGGCATGACCAAAAGTTAAACATGTTTTGGGGAGGTGCAGAGAAAAAATATAAAACTAAACCTAGATAAAGTCAAGTTAGGACTAAAGGAACTGCCATGCATTGACCATCTGGTGAAAGCAGAGGGTCTGAAAGGGGACTCAGCAAAAGTAGAAGCGATCCGGATGATGCCAAGACCTATGGATGTCAAGGGAGTTCAGAGATTTTTAGGAATGGCAAACTACTTGGCAAAGTTTTGCAATGGGCTTGCAGATCTGTATAAGAAGAGGAGAAGAAGAGTTTGGATTTGATATCCCGCTTTATCACTACCCTAAGGAGTCTCAAAGCGGCTCACAATCTCCTTTCCCTTCCTCCCCCGCAACAAACACTCTGTGAGGTGAGTGGTGCTGAGAGACTTCAGAGAAGTGTGACTAGCCCAAGGTCACCCAGCAGCTGCATGTGGAGGAGTGGGGAAGCGAACCCGGTTCACCAGATTACGAGTCTACCACTCTTAACCACTACACCCAACAGCGGACAAATAAAGAGGTAGAATGGGAATGGCCAGAAAGTCATCAGCAGACATTTAAGAAGATTAAGGACACAATAGTACATAGAATCAATAAATATGCTGCAGTAGCTGCTGATTTCTTGGCCCCACTTACAGGCAATACAGAAAAGTTGAGCTCAGGACAATAGTCTACAGATAGTCAAACATGTTACCCTTGAAGACTTGCCAGAAGTAAAGCATGGGTGGAATCTACGCACACATAAAAAACACTGTGAAAATGCTTTTTTGGAAAAACGTTTTGAAAAATACATTGAATTTTGCATAGCTCAGTGTCACCATCTAGTGTCACATTTGTATATTGCACTTTATAACACATTTAAAATGTTTTATTTGCAGCTGTATATCTGAGTGTATGGACTCTACAAAATGCACACACCAAATGTTTGCCTGAAGATTATTAGTCACAAAATCTGTTGGAATACTGCCAGGGAGACGGAGGCGTCAGGCAGGCCCCCAGTTGTCGCTGGACGATCACCGGTCTCCCATGGAACAGCACCAGTCAATTAGCGACACGAGCCTCAGAGAGATTCCAAGGCCCATGCACACCCTTTCAGCAGAGCCTCCACAACGAAAGATGCAGACAGGAGAGCATATTTACAGCTTTATTCAACGTAGATCAGAACAAAGGAAAAACAAGACTGCTTGCCTCTGTGTCCAGGAAAACAGCCGGAACAAAAGCTATATACAAAACGGAAGTTCCCAGTGAGAACTGGAAGTAAACAGGCATGTGATACACAACAATCATGCCTGACCCTTTAAGGCGGAATGGAACTATTTCCTAACAAAATCAACCTTTCTTCCCTGATGCCAAAAGACTAATATTATTTTAAAAGAGGAACATTGTTCTGAAGCCTGCCTAGATCTTAGTTCTCAAATTCCTTAATTCCATGGAACATTGCCCCTTCCAGTGGAACGTGGGCCAGTCCTGGGCACTCGGTTTGAGCATCACCTCATGATTAAAACAGATTTATTCCAAACTGCTTGTCTAACATCTCCAATCTTTTTACTTCAGTCTTTTTATAGATCTCTATTTAAACTTACAAGGATGACAGGGATATGAAATCCTTGCCTGATGTTTGTTTTGTGATGCTTTGCTCAAGCAGGTCATCGCTTGTTGCTGCAATTCCTTGAGTGACAGGCATCTATGTGTGAACTTCAGACTCCAAGCTGAAGGGCTTAGGATCTGATTTGGAACAGGGTGAAACAGATAATAAGCCAAACATGTAATTCTAAGGCTGAATACCACAGCTGAGTCACATTTGGGAGAGGCAATCAAGAATGAAGGAGAAACTGAAGCAGGTCAAGGAATAAATCTAGAGTGTGGTGAGAAAAGGTAATTGTATGTCTCTCAGGTTCCTGTCTTTGTCAAGTTAGTGTTAATGCAGATGTCCTAACTTGATTCTTTTCCAGTACTGCTCTATATCTGAAAACTGATTGCTTTATGGCAAAGTTACTTAAAGTGTTTACTGTTTTCTAACTCCACAAGTCAATTTAAAATGCTACAGCAACTGTCAGTCACTATCCAACCAGCTTAGTGTTCAAGAAGAAATACGTATACTATTTAATTTATTTCCCTGGCCAGTATAACAGATCATGAGATAAATTAGATTTTCCATTTAAGGCACTATAGTGGCATGGCTGTTGTCCTTAGAGCACTTAGAGTAGGTAAAGAATGTGAAAGTCAATAATCCTTAGTTGCCATATCCTTTATTAATTACTAGCACAGTATTTAGATATACAGACTCTCCCACACACGCGCAACATACATTTCTCTTCATCTACAGCTATTTCACACTTTCCTGAGGGCAAGTTGCATCTGTTTCAGCAAGACCAACTAAAAGTCTCACAGCACCTGGAAAACTAAGACATTTATTATGAGTGCATGTTTTTGTGGACCATAGCCTACTTGCATCATTAGATCTGAATTGCAATAGCTGCATTTGAGAAATGCAGAGGGGGAGATCACTGGGAATAGCCATGTGGAATTCCCAACAAGCAGCATAGGGCTGCCATCCAGAAGGTGGGAAGAGCATATTAACCTCTTCAAGACAGATTCAAAGAATCATAGATCGTATCCAAGTTGCACAAGGATCTCTAACTAAAGCTTTCAGGATTACATCTGGCAAAATAAAGGAAAGTAAACTGCAGGAGGCAGTGGAAGACAGGAGTGCCTGGCGTGCTCTGGTTCATGAGGTCACAAAGAGTCGGACATGACTAAATGACTAAACAACAACAACAATGTCATACCAAGGCAATGGGATTCCAGGTTCTCACTGGACTTAAAAGAATCCAGCACAAATAATGAAGCATTGCCTTGGGACATTGGCAATCCTGGCAAGACAGATGCGCTATGAGGACATGTTCCCATGTCTAAGAAATCTTTAATGATCCTTAAGTAGTTCTTGTAAACCACTTATAGATTTTTTTTGCAAGCAAGTCTGTAAATTTTCTTAAATAAAATAAATGAAATTGGACAATGTGTACGAGTTCTTTGCAGCACACTGCAGTCAAGCAAGTACAGTGGTACCTCGGCTTAAGAACTTAATTTGTTCTGGAGGTCCGTTCTTAACCTGAAACTTTTCTTAACCTGAAGCACCACTTTAGCTAATGGGGCCTCCTGCTGCTGCCGCGCCGCCGGAGCACAATTTCTGTTCTCATCCTGAAGCAAATTTCTTAACCTGAGGTACTATTTCTGGGTTAGCGGAGTTTGTAACCTGAAGCGTCTGTAACCTGAAGAGTCTGTAACCCAAGGTACTACTGTATTGCTTTGCTTAATATCCAGGGGGAAAGGCTAGAGTCTACTAAAGCATGGGAGACACCAGGCTAAAACTTGGCCCTCGCTCTCCATAGGCTAATTCTGCCAAGAACCGAAGTGTGCCTGTTCTTCAACCTTCTTCTCAGGAGATTTTTTTTGACAGGGAGTCTAAACAAACATCCCAAGGAACTATTTAAGCCTAATGGATACAGTTACAGGGCAGGCAGCTAGGTTTTATAACACTGGTCTTCCTTTTCCAGTAATGTTAACATGCTTTTAAATACATGGCAGTTAGACTACTTTTCACATATTTTAGAAGCTTCTCTTTCTCAAGCCGGTAGGTGGTCGAGATCCAAAGGACGGATATATACATAGAGCAGGGAACTGTGCATTCTCCTGGAGCTCTGCTTTTTCTCTTCTCTGCCGCACTCCCCAAGGTTTGCTAAAGAGACACAAGGCAATTGTTCAGCTGCACAGTAGCTTGCCTGTTTGGCGATGAGAACAGCTATGGCAGAAGGAGAAGGAGAAATGAAAGCAAAGCTTTGGCAGGGTACAAATTTGTCTCCTGCCATGCACATATCCCGTCCTTTGCACAGGATTCTGGATCCTGTTCTTTGTACCGAATAGCCAATATAAACCCTTCCATTTCATGCATACTAATGGCAACGCCCCCCCCCCCTCCCAGACACACATATGAAAATATGAGGCTATGGTTGCCATTTGCACATCTTCACTAAAAAAGAAAAGCGGGACACACCAGGAAACAGATTTGTATAAAATCAAGCATATAATATGCTAATGTATATCTATAAATGCAAATTTAGAAAGTTACTATAATTTATATATTTTATGGATTTATGACATTTGTATCCCACCTTCCCTCCAAAGAACTCAAGGTGGCATCCATAGTCTGTCCCCCCATCATCTTTATCCTCACAACAATCCTGTGAGGTAGATTAGGCTGAGAGACTGTAACTGGCCCACACTCAGTGAGTTTCATGGTTGAGAAAGGACTGCTAATTTCTTGCCCAGGTCCTAACAGTTTGTCTGGCTGAAGGATAGAAAAGGATGTGGAAGGGTGTATTGAAATGGCCATTTCCCATCCTTTCCATGGTGAGCGGCAGTTGTGGCCCAATGCAGCACCTCCCTCATCTCGCCCGATGTGCTGTGCCATTTTTGGACCATTGCGCATCCACCTCAGCCGCCACAGAGGTTCATAGGTTTCCCTCCAGGCCCAGCTTTCAATGGGCCAATCCACAGCAGTCTAGGGGGCATGGCTTGGCGAGCAGACCTGAGAGAGTCAGGCTTCCCTCAGGTCCGCCTGCCATCCATTCAGCACTAGTCTACTGTCCAAAGGTAAAATTCAAAGGATTTTTTAAAATGCGAATGCATGTGATTGTGAGGACTCTGGGGTTTTTTTTCCTGGCAAATGAGCTATTCATCATGAAAGGTCAAGGGTCCATAACAATACCGCTTTGAATTCCTTAAAAACACTTCCCTCTTTCCCTTGATAATAATTCCTAGTTCTCAAGTAGAAAAGTCGTAATTTTCAGTGTCCTTGAAAACATGACTGTGGGTGGTAATGTGGTAATGCTACAAGTTTGTCAGTGAGATGACTCATAGCATGTTTTTCTTACTTTTAACGGAATTTAGTGCCATTAGAGAGATGTTATCTTGACGTCAATGAAGACTGAAGTGCTTGCATCTTTAGATGAAATAGCAGCAGGTATTCTCAGAACACACTTTTTTTTAAATAAAAAAAAACCTGCCCTGCAAAAAAGACTTTTCATAAGATATAAGATACCGGTAATACGATCCCAATTACCTTTATGTCAGGGCTGGGCAGGGATGCTGCAGCATTGTGGTGTTTGGTCAAAGACTCCAGAGCTTTACAAAAAAGCTGCACCTGAAGCAGTTTGTGCAATACCAATCTCAAACTCACTTGTACGGCTACAGTCCTATGCACAGATCCCTGGGAGCAAGCCTTACAGAACAAGGGGAGAGTTAAGATCTGAGGAAACTCCCCTAGGAGGAAAGATTGCAGCATTTGCAACTTTTCAGTTTTGAAAAGAGGTGAGTAAGAGGTGACAAGACAGAAGTTTAAAACATTGTGCATGGCATGGGGAACATGGATAGAAAAAGTCTTTCTTCTGCTCATGTAACACTAGAACTTGTGGAATGAAGCTGAATGTTGGGAGAATCGGGACAGATAAAGGTAAAAGGCAGGGCTTTTTTTTTTTTAGTCAGAACTTGCCAGAACTCAGTACTGGCATCTCTCAGGTGGGCATCATTACCATTATAAGAGAACTAGAGGGGCATTCATTGTGGGTTCAAGCACTGCTTATTCTAGAAAAACAGCACTGGATAAAAGGAAGTACTTTTTCACACAGAACATAGTTAAATTACGGAGCTCGCTCCAACAGGAGGTAGTGATGGCCACCAACTTGAAAGACTTTAAAAGAAGATTGGACAAATTCAAAGAGGATGGTCAATAGCTACTAGCTTTAATGGCTATGCTCTGCCTCCATGGAGAAGAGAATTTTCTTGTGTTTGGTTCATGCTTGCAGGTTTTCCACAGGCATCTGTGTGGCCACTCTGAGAAGAGGATGCTGGAGTAGATGGGCCATTGGCATGATTCAGCAAGCTCTTCTGGTGTTCTTTTGCTAGGTAACTTATGCTCATGCTTGGGAGAAAATTGGCACTCTCTCACTCCCGTGCTCTTTTTCGTGAGCTTGGAGAAAGTACATCTTCCTCCATGGCTAAGGAGAGAGAGAGAAGTAAAGTACATGCGTGAAGAAACAGCACATAGAAACAGACAGAATCAGAGAGAGACCTGCAAGTTAGCAGAAGGTGAGCATGTTCAAGGCGATCGGTCAATTCAAATTCCAAAGTAGACTCACCTGATCTTTATGTCCCAGACTGATGTGCAGATTGAAACATAGAAAGTTTTGAAAGGCAGACCACCTCACAATAATGTGTTGGGTCTTTTTGTTTTTTAAAATGTGTGTATTCTCCACCACCACCACCCCAAAAAAAAAGATCTGTGTGCCTATGGCTCATAAGCAATACCTACTCATTCAGCAGTATTCATTTCTCCCCTGAAAAAATTGGTGCAGACATATATGTTCATCTTATTCAGCCCAAAATCTTTTCTACAATGCAGAATATGTTTTATTTCCCCAGTTAATTATTTTTTTACAGTCTTCCAACTAGGAACATACACTGTCGTCTTTTAAGGCAGTGGATACTGGTTTCTGATCGCCAGAGAACATTTAAAAGAGTCAGTAGCACAGGCCAGGAATAAAGTGCCCACACTCTTCATATTGGAGAATTCCCACATGGCTAAAACAATACAGCCACCCCAGTTTGAAACTGGCTAAAGTGAAATTCTCTAATCAAAGTTGACTGTGGTGTTGAAAAAATGATTTGCTTTCCTAAGGTTAAATGAAGCCTGAAATATGGTGTAAAAGACACTGTAATCACTTTCTGCCATTGTAAAGTGGAGTGAATCACGACACAATTTTCAAAGGTTAATTTCCAACTAAGAAGGCATCTTCTAGCCTGCCAGTCTGTTGATGATAATAATGGTATAAGAACTGCAGTTCATTGTCAAAATGCACCTTGGCTTTGGAAGATTTTCTGTGACATTCTAACTTGGTAATTTTCGTATGGGAGTAACTTCTGGTCAAAAGGCTCCTCACATAAATATTGCAGGGCCAAGTCACCATTTGAAGACTTTGTCACCTCAGATATGCTTGGATATATTAACTGGCTCTCTGGCCACAGAAAAAAAAGAAATAAAACAATGCAAGAAAGGAAAGGAAATAGGTTTTGAATGACTCACACTTGTGTTCCACAAAAATAGCCACCTAAGAAAATCCAGTTCAAAACACTGATGTCTATAGGTTATCATCTAAGTTGGGACTAACTTTGCCCCTTGTATTACATGGAATGGCCATTCCTTTCTGAGATACTAGATCAGGAGTGGGGAATCATTTGCTCCACCAGCAACCTTCCATGGGCTGAATGGTAGTGGTGAGAAGGGCCAGAGGCAAAAAGTAGGTGGAGCAACTAATGTGGCTCTTGCCTTTGTAGAGGAGGCTACATTTCAGCCATGCAGAAGTCGCAGGTTTCTATATGCACTTCCTTCCACCCACCATCCAGGCAAGCAAGAAGCAATATTTGAGCTCAAGGGCACATTCCACCTAGTCAAAAGCCCTTCAGGAAATGGCGGCTGTGGCTTGGATAGAGCCCCAAAGGCAAGACAAAGATGTCTGGATCAGGCACTGAACATTTCCACTGGCATTTTTAAAATAGAGAAGGGCACTGCATATGCCTAGTTTTTATTTCTTCACATTTATTTTACTTTCACAATTAGACAATACCTGGAATCAGTGGCGTAGCGTGGGTTGTCAGCACCCGGGGCACTGCAGTGAGAGAGAGTGAGTGAGCCAGGTAGGGGCATAGAGCTGCGAGTGCAAGCGCGTGCGCTCCCCAGATGTTGCGGCGGTGTGGCCGGCCCCCCTGCACCCCCCACGCTACGCCACTGCCTGGAATGTTTATTTCAGGAGACAAAGGTTTCTTTATACTAAGCAAATAACATGGCAACTCCAATCACAACACTTTATGATATTAAAATAGAATAAAATAGTCTAGTAATAAGCCTTTAGATGCAATCTTATGAATAAGTAATTGTGTCATTATTAAACTTCTATCTGCATACATTATTAAGGAGATAATAACCATTGCTATAAAAGTAAGTGCACAGAACTACTATTCCAAAGGTTTTCAATGCATAAAGGACTAGTAAAAACCTATTCAGTGTTTAGGAGTGTCACAGAATGAACTCACTGTCAAGGTATGATCACTCCTAGACCTTCTTCCACTCATGAAGCACAATGCAATTATAGTGTGCTTTCATCCCAATAGTTTCTGAGAAAGTGGGGTTGACAATTCTCACCAGTGCAGGGGAAAAGTTTAAGCAACACACATTAAACACATACATATATCTAACTTAGCATCTAATTTGGCTCTGAAGCAAGATGGAATTTGAATTTGGAAGTTTACATTTTGTGTGCATTCAAAGCACATGTGACCATGCATACATGCACAGCTGCAAAGAAGTGGTATGGAAAGGGGGTGGAATGGGGACGGGGCCATAATGGATGTAATGGGGTAGGGCAGACTTATATGCGTTCTGCCCCCACACACAATGACCTAGAACGTAACCCCCATGCAAATCAGGGGTTGCCTGTATTTTACAATGGAGAATGCATAGTGCTTCACAAAACGTTGAGTTAAATGAAAACAAACAAAAACAAATAATAATAATAATAATAATAGGAAGAAGTGTATTGGTGAGCATAATTTTACAACCATTACATCTAAAAACAAATATTCATACTTATCAAGCCTTTAAAGGGACCTGGTGATGCCTCATGGTTTTTATCTCCAAAAAGTTCCAGAATGTTTTGCATTGTTAATCATTAACACATCTTCTGGATACTTATTGGAGAAAGGATGGAAAGTATACAGGGTGATTAATGACATCAATTTTCACCAGCTTTCCAGCTGTGCAAACAGCTCTCAGCTTTCACAAATCTAGGCTGAGATCCATGAATAAACACAACAAACCAGAGTTCAAGTCTTGGCCTTGAAGAAGTGGCGAATTCAGTGATTTAAAATAACCTGCCAGTTCAAGACTAGAGTTAAGGCTCTCTTACGTTGGCTCAAGTACCACAAAGACTGGAAACTGGAAGCTAAGGTGGCTGCCTTTACAGATGTGTCCCATAATTAGAAATGATGTTGTGCAATGTCACAAAGGCACCTGCACTTTTCTATGGTATTTTAAACTGAAATTCAGATGCGGAGGATAAAGTGACTGAGGCCAGCAAAGATGCAGGGAAAGGTGCATGTGTGGCTGTGTATTGCTGTCCCCCATTACAATTTCCTAGATTTCCAGATGTACCCATGCTCCCCCAAAAGTTGATGACGCCTCAATTAACCACTGAATCACAATGTCATGCCCCATAACTAAAGGAATAAACATTGCACATAGCATCCAATAGGCCCTCCCTCAGCAAACGTGGTACCACTTCAAAATGTTCAATGTTCACTTCAAAAACCAGTCTTGGCATATCCTTCCTTAAAAGGTAAAGGTACCCCTGCCCGTACAGGCCAGTCTTGACAGACTCTAGGGTTGTGCGCCCATCTCACTCAAGAGGCCGGGGGCCAGCGCTGTCCGGAGACACTTCCGGGTCACATGGCCAGCGTGACATCACTGCTCTGGCGAGCCAGAGCCGCACACGGAAACGCCATTTACCTTCCCGCTAGTAAGCAGTCCCTATTTATCTACTTGCACCCGGGGGTGCTTTCGAACTGCTAGGTTGGCAGGCGCTGGGACCGAACAACGGGAGCGCACCCTGCCGCGGGGATTCGAACCGCCGACCTTTCGATCGGCAAGCCCTAGACGCTGAGGCTTTTACCCACAGCGCCACCCGCGTCCCATATCCTTCCTTATGTTGGCTTTAATCACTGTCATAAACTTCAATGAAGAAGGAATACCTTAACTTTTCTGCTGCTCAGAAATCAATGTAATTAATGAAGGATTGCCTTCCTTAGCAAACCTGAATAAAGTACATTAGTAGTTTTCACCAAACTTGAAAAGAACTATATGATATGCATATGACTGCTTAAAAATTGAAGAAGACAGAATTGTCAACCTCAGCAATGTTAAACTCACTGTACATGTGTGTGTGGGGGAAATTTAGATAAAAATAATTACCTCATCAGGTAACTGATATGTGCCAAGTTTTATGTTGTTCATTCAACAGGTGCCATTTTTATAATCTATAGAAGACTGAAGCTCCTATGGGTCATATTAAATCACTGATCTGAAGGAAGTTGAATGTGTGACATGCTTTTCATTTCATTTTTGTGCTTCCCAAGGCTCAGGCTATTTTACCAAGATCCATTGGAAAAGCAAAATGTGTGCACACATTTTGTGTCATGGTCTTTCTTCAGGAATTGGAGCGGGTGGATCTAGGGAAGAGGAAATGGAGGAAGTGATCAGAGGAGATGGTGCTCACAGCCTGTTCTCAAAAATCCAAATGTGTCCAGGGACCTTAAAAGGCCAGAAGCTCATGGTGTAGAGACAATCCTCAGCTAGATGAAGCAGTGGTTGGACTGAGCACAAGGCATCTTCTCATGTTCTTTAGTACTGAGACAATTGAGAGCCAGTGTGGTGTAGTGGTTAAGAGCAGTAGTCTCGTAATCTGGGGAACCGGGTTCGCTTCCCCTCTCCTCCACATGCAGCAGCTGGGTGACCTTGGGCCAGTCACACTTCTTTGAAGTCTCTCAGCCCCACGCACCTCACAGAGTGTTTGTTGTGGGGGAGGAAGGGAAAGGAGAATGTTAGCCGCTTTGAGACTCCTTAAAGGGAGTGAAAGGCGGGATATCAAATCCAAACTCTTCGAACAATTAAGGAGACCAGCACTTATAATACACATTTTGGATATGATTGTAATGTGGAGGCATACATCTATGCCTGCAAGAGGGGAAGCAAAAGATTTTTTTTTGTATCTTCTTTTGTAATCCACACCAAAGTCTCTGTTCCAGAGCAGAAGTCCAGACAAAGACTTCCCGAACAACAACAACAACAACAACAACAACAACAACAACAACATCAATGCTTGTTTGAGACTGCTTCTCTTCTGGGTTTGCTTAGGTGAGCTGAAATGGAAGTTAGGCCCAAGCATTTTCCTCTAGAAGCCCCAGAAGAAATTTCCTTGCTAAAGAACATATCTCAAAATGCTTTTGAATACCAGTTGCTACAAACCCCAGGAGGAGAGAGCAGTCCTCCAATCCTGCTTGCAGGTTTTCCCCGGTCATCCGGTTGACCACTCTGAGAGCTGGACCAGATGGCCACTGGCCTGATTCAGCAGGCATGTCTTGTGCTAAAATGTGTCAGGAATCACCTGTGCAGACTTTTTTCATCTTCATGTGAGTAAGCTTCCAATAACTGCTGTGTGTTATCTCATGCCAAACTCCTGAAGCTCTCTGTTTTTCGTTGCAAAAGATTTTCATTCCCTTTGTGCAAATAAACTGGGTAGCATGAAAATGGTGGTCATGATTCCATGTGTCCCTGCAGGTAGCCGATGACACAATTGAAGAATTTCACATCATGCATTCTATTTCTGCCCCAAAGTTGCTTTGTTCAATGAGCCATACGTTCGTACAGCTGAGTGGTGTACAGAATAGCTTTGTGGAATTTTTAAGTGTTGAACAACACTTTTTGATAAATAGATATAGTAAACCAGCACATAATGCTAAAAAGTAAATAGTAAAGCTACACAGAGAAACATATACAGTATATTGCTAAAAAGAACTCTTCTCCCCCTCTCTCTCACACACAGATGGCTTTTATACTATACATGAAAAACAGTAGAGGTTACCATAATATTAATTAATGATTTGAACTGGATAGCTTTCTTCCCTAGCCCACTCAGTTTCTCTGATCATCCGAAAAGTAAGCAATAAATAATTCATGAGGTTTCAGAGGGGCAAACATTTTGGGGGAAGTTAAAAAGGTGAAGGACTTTTAAATCAACATCGTAAAACTTTGCTTGTGTTGATTCTGAACTCACCACACATTCCGTCCCCCCGTCCCCCATCTCTCATTCATCTGGAAATTACCTGAATAATTTGCACTGATGGGGTTTTTTTTTAATATTATGATGACCCTGTTAATTTTCAAGTGAAACACATAGGGGTATATTATTCTGTCCCCTTGATCCTATAGCCAAGCCTGAAGCAGAGAATCAGCCATACCTTAAAATATAAACACCATTATTTATTTCTCTACTAGCATGAATCTTGCATGAAGTTATAAAAAGAGATAGGAAGGAACGTTGCCCCCAGCTTTTGAAATGCTCCCCCCTCTTGAAATACAAAAGGTGTCGACTTGTGTTGGGTTTTGCATCTGTTAAAGACCTGTTTTTTTAACCAAGCATTTGCTGATTTTCATACCTAGGGTTGTATATGCAATGAAGCTGTCCTGTTCGCACAAGGACTGCCACATGCACAAAGGAACTTCACCCCTTCTCTTTCCCCATCAGTTCTGGTTTTTCCCCCAACCCTCTGGAGCAGATCTGGAGTGTGTGTGCAAGGATGCACCATGAGAGGAGAGGGAGGGGAGGGGATAATTCTTGGAATAAATACATAGAGGCTGAGCAACTGAGCAACTCTTAACACCCAACATTCAACATTTATGTTAATAAGGGATAGGGACAGAGATTTGAGTAGGGAGAGGTGAGAGATTCGGTTCACTTCACATTTAAAGGTGAACCTACCTAATCTGAACATTCCTGAAACCATAATTAAACCAAAACATAGCCATCCTTTGAATTTCACACATTTCCAAATTTTGCAGTGCATGTATACAAAAATGCATATGCCAGGGTAGAGTGTGAATAAAAATGCATATATTAGTGAAAATAACATACAAAAACATGCATTATGTTATGTACTGAAGTTCTCACCCTGGGCCAGCAGGGGGATACTGTAGATAGTTATGCAAATGAAGGATCGAAAGTGACGTTCAGTGATTGGATAGTTTGTATGCAAATGGAGGATCGAAAGTGACGTTCAGTGATTAGATAGTTTTAGAAAATGGCGACAGTTACATTGTTCTGGAGCTCTATATAAGCAGGCTGACTGAGCTCCTCAGTTCAGTTCTGTTCCAGCTTACAAATAAAGAGCTGCTTTGGATGAATCGCTGTGTCGTCTGATATGTTCGCCCACAAGTTAACACATTATTCAGGGGAAATTGCAAAGATATGTATACTAGGCAAAATTGTGTACAAAGAGGCACACATATTAGGGGAAATTGCATACAAAAATGTGTATTTTGAGAGAAACTAGCACTAAAATACTGGTGAGTTTTCCTGATAAGCTTTTTTAAAAAAACAAATTTCTCAGGCTGATATCTAATGTGGAGAACTGAACTAGAAAAATGAGAAATGGAAATTAGCCCATCCCTAATTTGTTAACTTGGTGTCACAGGATAAGTAAACCAACACAAACAAGTCTGAACAGGAACTGGGATGTTATGAAGAAAAACAAGAGATTGGAATCAATGGAAGATGAAAGTTTGCCTGCTTCCCCTACCGTTTACTTACAATAACAAACTACATGTCACAAACACCTCACTTGGATGAGAGATTCTTTCCGCTTTTGCCAATTGAAAAGTTGCGCTCTGGAACTGTGGCAGATGGGCAGAAGGAACATAGACTGGCCCTACCTTACCTGGGCTTCAGATAAACATAAAGGTCACTAAGCAATCTCAGTCTGCCTCAGTTCTGTTTACAAACAGTAGCGTCTAGAAATAGGCAGAGATTGTTCATCTTTAAATGTCCATTTTTATTTCTTGGCTTCCCTGGGGAAAATGCCAGAACATCACCAGCTTATTATGACAAGAATCAGAGTTGGAAGGGACCCCAGAGTCATCTAGCCCAACCCCCTGCAATGCAGGACTCTCAGCTAAAGCATCCATGACAGAAGGCCATCCAACCTCTGCTTAAAAACTTCCAAGGAAGGAGAGGCCACCATCTCCTTGTTCAGGGAAGTTTTTAATGTGTGACATTTTAATGTATTTTTAATCTTTGTTGGAAGCCGCCCATCTGGCTGGGGAAACCCAGCCAGATGGGCGGGGTACAAATAAATTATTATTATTATTATTATTATTATTATTATTATTATTATTATTACTACTACTACTACTACTACTACTACTACTACTATCCCTCATGGGAGTCTCTTCCACTTCTATCAGTGTTTTTCCAAACGTTTAGTCGGAATCTCCTTTCTTGTATCTTGAAGTCATTGGTTCAAGTCCTACCCTCCAGAGTCAGAGGGGGAAAAGCATGCTCCCTCTTCCATGTGACAGCCCTGAAGGTATTTAAAGATGGCTATTATATCTCCTCTCAGTCTCCTCTGCTGGTGGTTTATGAGCACTTTGAATGAATGAAGGAATGAAACGCATTCTCCTCAGGACCATTTTCAACCATAAGCATGATAGAGGGATAGGAGGCACACTGTACTCTGCATTGTTTCATTACAGACTCAACACAACAGAGGGTCGACTGCTAATTTACGTACAGTGGTACCTTGGTTTACGAACTTAATCCATTCTGGAAATCTGTTCTTAAACCAAAACCATTCTTAAACCAAGGCACACTTTCTCTAATGCAGTGTTTCCCAACCGGTGTTCCGCGGCACACTAGTGTGCCGCGAGATGTTGCCTGGTGTGCCGCGAGCGAGTCCAAAAAAGGTTGGGAAACACTGGTTTCTCTTTCAAAAAGGAAACGTGGGTTAAAGCGGCGACGCCGCCTCCCACTCACTTTCCTGCTCTGGCTTCCCTAACAGTTTTCCGAGTTGCGTCACTGGATCCAGCCCCCTTTTCCACATGTGACACGGGGCTGGAGGGAGGGAAAGAGGGCTTTACGTCGCGCACAAAGGCAGCCTCCTAGAAGCGCTCTGGGCCGGCGCCGTTTCGCCTAAGGCGCCGGAGGACCCCCGGAGGATAGAAATCCATCTATCCTGGAGTGGGGCTTACCTGGGCGCCCCCCAATATTTTAATCCATTTGGCACCCCTGCTGCCCCCCAACCGGAGGTCGCCCGCTCTCCACCGGAGGAGACGCTGGAGCGCCACGGCCCATCTGGATCAAGGCCCTTGGGCCCCGCTGCAGAGGAGGGGGTTCCCCTTCCCTTCCCCCGCGGGCGCCCCCTCGGCTCCCGCATCCCCCAGCGCGCCTGGACGCCGCCGCCACCGCCGCGCGCAGCCTCCCGGGGCTCGGAGGCTCTCCAGCAGCGGCAACATCTGGCGCTGCACTGCCTCCTGGGCCGGGCGGGCGCGGTCCCTGGACGCCGCCGGCGCCTCCCCTCAAGGGCTGCCGGTACCTGGCGCCCCGCCATCCCCGGCCAGGCTGGGCGGCCGCAGCCGCGTAGCCTCCGCTTCCGCCGGTCGGAGTGCAAAGGGCGCTCGGGGAGGCGCTGCGAGCCGGCGCCACATTTTTATCCCGCCCCGTCGAGCCGGGGCCTCGCGGAGGCTCCCAGCTCCGCGCCGGGCGCCCCTCCGCGCCCTCCCCTACCTGCCGGGCTGCTGGGAGAGGCGGCGGCGGTACGGCGCCCCGCGCCCCCCAAAGCGCCTTCCTTCCCGTCCCCGCCGTCCAGGCTCCCGGGGCGCACGGCGGGCTGGAAGGCAGCCTCCCTCTCCCGGAGCCGGAGCTGAGCCTCACCGCCTCTCCAAATCGAGAACAAAGCCCGGGGGACAGGCGAGAGGGGGGCGCGGGACCCCCGACAGAACAATGGGGGGCCGGGGAGGGGAGGGGGCTTCCAAAGGATTAGGCAAATCCCGCGGGGATCCGAGGCCGGGATGTAGCTACAATGCAGCCACAGTTTTTATTTATTCCACATGTGACACGGGGCTGGAGGGAGGGAAAGAGGGCTTTACGTCGCGCACAAAGGCAGCCTCCTAGAAGCGCTCTGGGCCGGCGCTGTTTTGCCGAAGGCGCCGGAGGACCCCCACCCTCAGCTCCTTCAGAAAGGAAGCCCCGCCCCTCGGCTCCCTACGCCGCCAGGCAGCTCAGCAGACTGACGAGGACGTTCTGCGGCGGCGGCCGCCGCACAACCACCGCAGTTGCTGGCAGCGTCCACAGCGCAATAAGTAACAGCGCCTGGTGCTGCCAACTCTTTCTCTCTCTCTCCCGCCCCGCCCCCAAGGTCTCGCGCGCCCCGCGTCAACATCGCCGCGCGCAGCTTCCCGAGCTCGAGGCCAGCCGCTGCACGCACGCGCCGGCTCGTCATCGGCTCCGGTTGTTGCCTTTCTCTGCCGAGGTCGGTGGACCCCGAGCCTAGGCTTCCTTCCAGCACCCCGCTTTCCGAAGACCGCACACCAGTTGGGCCAGTACATATTCCCCTCCCGTGACTGGAGCGGAATAGCCCTTTCTCTTCTTCCCCAACCCTTGTCGTTGGAGGAGTCCCTCAGTCCCTCGCTTTGCTGCCTCCTCCCCCCCCCACCCCCAAATCTTGGAGGTTCCCCGGCAAGGGGGAGGAAAAAAAATTGAAAGTTACACTTTCGTGCGTCCCTCCCGGCGTGACGCTGCACGCTGACGTCACGGGGCTGTAATGGTGGTGTGCCTCGAGATTTTTTTCATCAAACAAGTGTGCCTTTGCCCAAAAAAGGTTGGGAAACACTGCTCTAATGAGGCCTCCCACCACCAGTGCCCTTCCACTGTTTGGATTCCGTTCTTAGACCGAGGTAAAGTTTGCAAACCTGGACACTACTTCTGGTTTTGCAGAGTTCATAAACCGAATTGTTCATAAACAGGACTGTTCTTAAACCAAGGTACCACTGTATTTGGGTTTTGCATATTCAGATCAGGAGAGGAAAACTTGTTGTCTTCCAGATGCTATTGGACTACAGCTTCCATCATCCCTGGTCTTTAGCTATGCTGCCTGGGGCTAATGGGATTTGGAGTCCAACAATATCTGGAGGGCCACAGGTTACACTATAAATTCATAGATCTGACCACTTCAATTCTGTATCATTTGCAGTACACTTTAAGTGCTTTGAAAAAAATTCAGTGAAGATGGTGGAAACTAGGTTTTCTATGTAACTGGTTTTTGCAGTGTTGTCCATCAGCTTTTCTTTTCTTTTTTACATTATCATGGCAATAAAAATTCAATTTAATTCAATATAAGATGCAAAGGATCTTGATGGAGGTCTTGAAGAGTTACCTCTGCATGAATTGCAAGCGAAAGAGATATATCCTTTTGATGGCATTAAGGCTACACTTTTTATCTCTCCTCCCAGTTTGGAAATACTGGTAACTGCCTGAAACACAGGCAACTCTAGCTGTAGTAATATTTTACAATAGACACCCATCACCCATTGCTCCATTCCCCTAGTTAGCTGGTAAACCTTTGTACAATCCTCTTTACAGATTCAGACAGAGTGTAATATAACAAATGCTATTATACTGGAGCAATCTTTGGAATTAGAAAATAATACTCATTGGGGAAGGATTTATTTCTGGAGTTGGTAAAAACCAATGCTGATGTTCAGAATGCAACTGGGACTCGAGTTTCACATCTGTTAAATTGCTCAGTGGCAGCACACATCATATTCCATCAACTCAAGAAAAAATTCAAACTACTGGACAGTTCTGAAGTCTTCTCGAGTTCTGTTAAGAGAAATACTTCTGAAAGATTTCACTTTCAAATGCAATTTCACTAGAAAGTTTGCTGTGGAAGTTAGGAAAACTGGCACATATCTCCCAGGCTGTCACTATAATTCCTATCTCCAAAGCAAACAGATCATTTGAGGATTGGGAGTAAGACATTCTTACTCTTATACTCAAATGATTTATGTATTTATTCTAAAAGTACTTAACTGCTTTAGTGATGGAATCTGAAGGAAGATGATACACAATATTGGGAAACTGTTTCGCAGGATGCAGCTTCTGGTGATTAAAATAGTTTTCCAGTGATGCTCTTTTTGCTATGCATGCATATGCCTGCAGTCTATCCACAATCTAGCAAGGGGCAGGAGATGCATATTCAGCCCAATGGTTGCATTTCGTTTTGGGCAACCTTCTGAGAACCACATGCCAGAGGTGGGTGAGGCCAGAGGAGAAAATTGATGGAGCACCAATGTAGAAAGTGACATTTGTGCAGTAGAGCAATTATGGCACACACTTTTCTATCCTATCTCCAGTCAAAGCAGCATTCTTTAAAATCACTTTGATTTCAATGTACTTGGTATGCATATGCTTAGATGTTGCTGATGAAAATCATTGGACACAACACGTTCCCACCCTTGGTTGATTGTACCTCAACAGCTCATCTTTAAAAGCTTTCTACCTTGGTTCTTAAGCCCATAATATGTAACTGACAAGATTCTGATATTCATTCAGACTGCTCGGGAATTGTGCCAGATCCATGAATCAATACATTCCCTTTTTAGCAGGGAGAGTCACTTCAAAAACCTTTCTTCCAAATGAAAAACAAATGCGGGTGAGGATATGTTTTTTGGCGTATAGGTAGCATTTTCCGTTTTGGCTCATCACTAGTAAGCTGGACCATGAAATATATCATCATGAGTGTGAGACAGGAAGAAGAAGTCCTCTACTACAACTTGGAAAGTGCCTGTTTGTGCCCAACACACATTCAGGTGTTGTTTGGGAGCAATGAATGACCAGAATGAGATGAATGTCGGTTAAAGATGTCTGCAACTTTATTGGGGTTGCAGCATATCAGAGTTTGGCATGGCATAGGGCAATGATCCTCTCAAGGAGCATATGGCTATAAATGGCCAGTAGTCCTGATGGCTATGTTCTACCTCCATCATTGGAGGCAGTGTGCCTCTGAATTTCAGTTGCTAGGAATCACAATTGGGGAGCATTGCTACACTCAGGTCCTGCTTGAGAGTTTCTCATGGGTATCTGTGATAACAGGATGCTGGACTGGATGGGCCATTGGCCTGATGTTCTCAGCATCTGTTGGGCAGACCATATGTTTGGCAACCTGCTGATGAACCAGAAAGGAGCTGCTAAACTCTTAGACCCACCACAGCCTGGGTTATTCCTATGGGTGCTATCAGCAACCTGGGTATGTGGCAGCTGGCAATAGTCCCTCAAGACAGGGTCAAGGCCTTAATGTGCCATTCTCTTGTGATGTATGAATCCTGCCCGATGCCACCTCCCACAAGTTGCAGCACCGCAACTCAAAACACACAGGCTTGCCAAGGGGATGGCAAAAGCCACACAACCCTAGGGCAACATAATGCTAGAGAATGTGGTGCTAACATCCAATAGCAAGATGAAGGTCTACCAGACTTGCATACTGCTTTATGGAAGTGAGTCATGGACAACTTACAATCATCAAAAGCCACACCTCAGTGCCTTCCACATGTACTGTGTCAGGAAGATTTTGGGCATCACATGGCAGGACAGAGTCTCAAATGAAGAGGTGCTCTCCCAAGCCCACATTCCCAGCATGTTTGCGCTCCTGTCTCAGTGATGTTTATGCTGGCTTGGTCATGTCTACAGAATGGAAGATGGCAGGATCCCCAAGGACGTGCTCTATGGGGAGCTGGCTTCAGGCACCAGGCCAACACTGTGCTACAAAGAGGTCTGCAAATGTGACATGAAGGGAACCCCTTGCAAACGGCCAGTGCCTGAAGAGCTGCTACCAGTTAGACAAATCAGAGCTAGATGATCCAATGGTTTGGCTCAGTATAAGCCAGCTTCCTATGTTCCTATGGAATGTTTCTGTGTAGAAGAATACTTCACTTTCAATAGTCTCTTAGGAAATGAAATGTGTTTCTCATAAGATTACCTCGGGGGGGGGGGGATTAAATAGCAATGCCTACTGAATAATTAATGCAATTAAAATAGGTTTATATTTCCAAAGAATGTGCTACAGGGAAGTCGTTTTCTGAACAGGAATGAAGGCTAATATGTGCACATGCTAAAACAATAAAGTCAACAGCAAGATCTGACGAAGGTCTAATAAGCAACAAAATGCTCAGTCACCCTTCTAGCATAGAATGAGAGAGCAACATAATATTAAAAAAGTTCTGCTACCAAAATAATGTTCAAAAGAAGGTGGAGCTTCAGAAGAATAATTGTACACCCAAACTCCTAAAAAGACAGTATTGCCTTGAAGAGTGGGGGCTGTGTTTTGTGGGACTTTGTTGTGGTTGTTGTTTAGTCATCTTAGTTGTGTTTGACTCTTCGTGACCCCATGAACCAGAGCATGCCTTGGAAACTCTCATTTTCTTCTCAAAGCTTCTCCTTTTTTATGTCCATGGAGTTTTCTTGGCAAAACACTGGAATAGGTTGCCAGTTCCTTCTCCATTGTGGGGCTTACCCACTACTAATTAGGTTGCAGTCCCTTGAAGACTACAGCCGGCGTAATGGTGGGCAAGCATTCTATAACAAATCCCCCCACTCTGGAGAGGGTTCCCCCACCCCAAGGATTCAAGGGGTTGCAGGCTGGAGAAGTGGAAGAGAAATAGCAGTCACTTGAGCTGCCTTCTGCTTGCATAACCTTAGGATAAAACCCAATGTCTTCTGCACATGCATGTTTCCTTTTGTGGTCATTGCACACACATAAAAACATTAAACAATGATTTACATACAGGAAATTTGAATAAAGACTTCACATGTATTTTCTTAAATGCCTCAGACAAGGGGATCTATGTCCAATGGGACCTCTGCTGGAATAAGATGCCTCCGAGCAATTTGAGGCGCTTCTCCCTCCCACTGCAAGCATGTGCAACAGATTCTCCATTGTTCAGGCTCCCCAGAGCTGCCACAGAGGGGTTCAAAGAGCAGCTGTAATAGGAGGAACAGAAGAGATAGATCAGTTGAGCAAGCTGCCTTCCACTTGTACAATCACTTGTTACAACCCACGTTTTGCTCTTGTTGGGTTGTAGCTTTTCTGGATCATGTTCTGTGTGTACGCTATCAATTATTCTACTGAAAGTAGTGCACTTTTTTGAAATATATTAGCTGGCTGTGCAATTTTGGTTAAGAATTTCAGGGTATCTAGTTCTTTGCAAAAAAAATGAGAATATCAGCAGGTACTTCCCTACTTGGTTGTGAAATAGTTTCTGTTAACCTATTATAGATGTCGTATCACTGGAAACCTACAGCTGCTGTAGAAAGTCAGATTAATGTGCTGAATCTGTCAGCAAAAATAAGCAGGAAAGGGGGAGGATTTGCACTGAAGCCCATTTCATTTGCAAGGCAACGTTCTATTGGGGTTTCTTTGCATACACAGTTGCTGTTCATGGGGAACATGGAATGGAATACAAAACTGTAATTCCCTTGCTTATTATGCCGTTCAATGTGACATGCCACTGCAAAGGGCAATAAAGATTGCACTTAAGTGTCTTCTTTTACTTGGGTACATGCAGTGCTATTTTTCTAGAAAAAAAGGTGCCGGAACTTACCATGATCGCTTCCCTTGTTCTCTTATAATGGCAATGGCACCCAGCTGAGGAGTGCCAGAATTGATTTCTCATGAGTTCCTGCTGGGGAAGAAAAGGCCCTGGGTACAAGAACATATGCAACTCCAGTGTCAGTTAATGGAGCAATCTCTCAAGTCTTCTTCTTTGGCGATCACTCGTAGCCAAGTAAGATTGTCTTCCATAAACACAGTTTTAACAATGAGTCTGTAAGTTTCTATGGAGGCCAATTCTGGATCCACACATCCTTCCACAGTGGGGACATTGGTTTCTGGGTGGGAGTTGATCATGGTGTGGACTTGCCAAGCGTGCCTTCCTCCTAGCATGTTTCTCCCCTGCATCCTGAGGTCCCCCCCCCCAATTTTTTTAATTAGTTTTCACAATATTATAAACAAACAAACAAACAAACACACAAGACAAACAAACATAAATCATAGCTTTATTGAAAATTACAGTTATTAATTTTGTTAAGTGACTTCCTCGCTTCCCCTTGGTTGAATTTCATTGCATGTCCTTTTAACGGTTTTCCAAATCCCAATTTTTATGAAATTTAACTTAAACATTAACATCCTTAGATCTTCACCTTATGGAATTAAACATATTAATTCATCACTTAACATAAATAAAATCCTAAGCTCATTAAGTATCTGCAAGCTATTTTCAGTTAGTTTAACTTAACTAATTTAACTAAATAATCATGAAATTTATTCCATTCTTCCTGATACTCCTCCTCCTTCTGGTTGCGGATTCTTCTGGTTAGGTCGGCTAGCTCCGAAAAATCCATCATCTTCATCTGCCATGCTTCTATTGTTGGTAATTCTTGGGTTTTCCACTTTTTAGCTAACAAAATACGAGCCGCAGTTGTGGCATTCAAAAATAATTTAACATCTTTCTTGGGCAATTCCAAACCTGTTATTCCAAGAAGAAAGGCCTCTGGTTTCTTTATAAATGTATATTTCAACATTTTTTTCAATTCATTATAAATCTTTTCCCAGAAGTCTTTCACCTTGGGACAGGTCCACCACATATGATAAAAGGTTCCTTCCTTTTCTTTACATTTCCAACATATATTGTCACAATTATGATATATCTTTGCTAATTTTACAGGAGTCAAATACCATCTATACATCATTTTCATTATATTTTCCTTTAACAAAGTACATGCATCCTGAGTTCGAGTGTCTTCAGAGCCCATGACACCTTTGGTAAAGGCTGTTCTCCAATTGGAGCGCTCATAGGCAAGTGTTTCCCAATTGTTGGTATTTATAATACTTTCTCTTTTTTTGCCTTGAGACAGTCTTTAAACATCTTTCGTTGACCACCAGCATTACGCTTTCCATTTTTAAGTTTGGAATAGAGTAGGTAATCTCTCAAGTAACTTGCATAGGAGAAAAGAAGAAATGATCCTGTGGCCATGATGCATTTGGTAAGGCCTTTACTTTGGTTCCCAACTGTATTGGCATATCCAAAGGGTTGCATTAGAGTTAATCTCTTTTTCTGACCTTTTACTTGCTGGAAAGATGTGACAAGAATCAGTAGGAAGACTTGACAGTAGGAAACAATTTGGCTGCGAAAGATCATTAACTGCAGGTATTTTCTCTCTTTGGCCTACAGGTGCAGGTTCTCTTTAGACAAACATACTGTAGGTGCCATTTAAGTTTAAATTTAAAAAGAGGAGCAGAACAATGGAAGCTCATCCCAGGTATCCTGTCAGACCAGGAAACAGTATGCCAAGCTTTTGTGTACAGGTTGGCCCTTTCTATTCAAATGGCCACCAAGAGCGAGAGGCCAACTGTAGCATCAGAAATTCAATAACCTTCTCTTCGTTTGGCAGCTTATTTGTTCACAGATAAAACACAAAGCACACTATAGGCAATCAGAACCACCATCTGTGACTCTCCTTTCCTTTGTGGAAAGGCAGCATAGGTGGGGGGGACGGGACCAAAAAGATTTCAGAGTAATAGAGAATATTTATATTCCCTTGCAGAGAGATAAACACCTATCCTGAAACAATGAATAATCTAAGCCATTTAAATGAAATGGGAGTTCAAAAGACTACTATCCATCTTCTGTGAATGTTAATATAGAAACCGTAACAAATCTGTCAGAGCTACAGCTTGGCCATAGAGCAACATGCTTTGGATTATCTACAGAACCATGTTCAGCTTCCAGTTTCCCCAATTAAAGGAGCTCTTCTATTGTTGTAACTCACCCTGGGAGGGTGGGTACGAAATATTATAAATAAAAACAAGTTTTAAACTAGCAATATTTCAAGCAGAGGGTTACTCAGAAATCACTAAAGGAGACCAAAGACAGCCCACTTGCTCCACACAGAATGCTAAGGAGCTTCCAACTAATGATGATATAAGAAGCTGCACTATATTGAGCCATTGGCATTGTCTACACAGCCTGGCAGGGTTCCAAGCTGAATTGTTTCCCAGTCAAAGGACTCACTACTCCCAATAAAATATTTGAGGAGGCTGAGCCCTCCCAAAGTTGATAGGCATTGCCATTCAAATGGTGTGCATGTGCCACGTCTTGTGATTATGTGGGGTGGGGCTTTCCCGGGCTCCCCTCCCCCTGGTATTTTACTCAAGTTGGCCCCTTCTGTTCCCAGTCCGGCTTGGAGATATCAGGGATTGAACATGGGACCTTCTGCATACAAAAGAGATGCTTTTCCACTGAGTCGTGGCCCATCCCGAAAGGCTTGTGGGGGTGTTCTATGGATGTGTCCATAGGACTGTCCAGTGCTGTTTTTATAGAAAAAGCGGTGCCAGAACTCACCATGAACACCTCCCCTCATCCTCTTAGAATGGCAGTGGTGCTCACTTGAGAGGTACCAGAAATGAGTTGCAGTGGGTTCCAGCTGAACAAAAAGCCCCAGGACTGCTTCATCACCTGTTCCACTCCCATACACATAAATTCAGAAACCAAAGTTAAATAATAATCAAGCTGCTATAAAATCATCAGTTTCCCTTCCCCCTTCCATGCATGTTGAACATACAGATTTCTGCCTTTCTAAAGGAAGGGATGTTAGCAAAATAACCCCATGCCGACATTTTCCTATTTACTGACAAACATTTCGTTGCTGCAATTGTGCCATTGCTCAAAGGCCAACAATGCATAGATGGTTCCGGATTTGGAGAGCATTGAAAGAAGGGTTATTAAGACTGCGACAGACGAGACTAAAATATACCTAGCACCACACTGATTTGACAACCTGCCATAATAGGTCTAATTGGTACGCAAAGCACATTCAGAAGCCTTCTCGAAAACACTGCCAGTTGTGAGAAAAGAAAGAATAGAAGATGCTGCACAAACAAGACGGTTTGACAGGCATTGTGCACGTGCTTGTATAATCCCTCAGAAGATGCCTATTATCACTGGAAAGTACACTTCTTCCTCCACCTACAGAAGGTAGCGTTGGCTTCAATAAAAATTGCTCAGTGTCTAAATCTATCCAAATACATGACACATTGTCTGCTCTACCTTTCTATGAACTTTTCATCTTGAAAAAGGGGGGCGGGGGGAGGATAGCTTACCATCTCTCATTGCAAGCAGGACCTATAAATCTGTTCCAGGATCAGACACGAAATTCTAGGGAAATGAAAATGTTTTTTGGTTCTTTCCCATCCACTCAAAAGAAAACAGCCCCATCTTGAGGAAGATGGAAGGAAACGTGAAGCAAATTATTTGAGACGTATTACAGAAATAAGTTCAAGGTATGACTGTGAGTGTACAAAGCCTATACAGCCCTCCTGATTATCTCAGTTTTATCTCATATTTGTTTAATTTCTAAGGCTTTTAGCATAGTGGTACCAGTAATTTGGAACCAATCAAACAGGCATCTACAATTTTGGCATTTTGTCACCTGCTCAGAATGTTTTTTGGGTCACCAGACATTTTCAGGGAATTAATTTGATTCAATATTGGTCATTTGCTCTGCATTTTATTGTTTTATAAGCCTACAGTGTTTGAATGATTTTATCGTTCTCTATATTTCCATAAGAGTTGGTGATTTATGTTTACTTAGATAATAAGATGGAAATGCACCTTACGAATGAGGGCAGAACTATGTCACATGCAGTAAATACATGGAACAAAAGCTTGATATGACAGATGCTTTTCTTATAGGAAAGTTTTAGGAGGGCAATTGGAGCTGAGGGAGGGGACTTAAGCCCTGCCGCTTTTCCATTCTGTGAAACCCCTTGGAAGAAACCACAGTTTTGGGCTTGGGGATAGGGAGATGTGGCCGGTGGAGAATGAGTTAAGTACCCCACCCTGGTGCTGCTCCCGGGTTCCTGATGCTCCTCCTTTTGCTCCATGTCTGCAATCTGTAGTTAGAAAATCGGCTTCAATAGTACCATCTGGACTAAGATATGCCTTCCATATCATTACTGAACTCCTTGTCTACACTTAGTCGCAGTTGACAACATGCATGGGGTAGGTGGGTGTGATTTGGGGGGAATGAATGAGAACCCCTGCCAGGCCTAATTAGGTCCATAGGTCAGAGGTTCCCCACTTAGAATTAACATAGGAACCTGTTGCTATAATCACCCAAACTGGTTAGTTTTTAGGTAACTATGGTTATCTCAGACGAACTAAAAGAGGCTATGTAAATTATGTATAATTTTACTAAGGGAAGCAAAGTGTTATGATGGATTTGGGTGGGTGGGGAGGAATCAGTGTTTCAGTTCTAAAATAAGCATTGAGCTTGCCTAGAGAATTCCAGCAGCTGCTATAATTTGCAACACCATCTCATTTATGGTTTATTAAAATAAGTGTTAGTAAAGAATACTTTTAATTCTGTTCAGCTGAACCGCTTCATATAAATTTATGAGTGCAACAGATGTTTCTGCTGGCTCATTTAGCCTGCTTAGCCTTACATTCCCCTCAGCTGATGAGGTGCCCGACCATATAACAAGGAATTCCTTTTACATCACAAATAGTGCAGCTGGCTAAAATCACCATCTGCACTCATAAATGCCTGGATTGAATTAAGTTCCTCTGTGTAGAGTCTGAGGTTGTTTTCCAAAACGTAATGATGAATTTTCATATTAGGTTGAATTCAATTAACCTCTGTGCATACAAGAATCCCTTTCTATGTACTACATAAGTCCTCGGTTAAGCCTTATGGGAAACGTTAAGCGGTGTAATAACATTGCACAGGAGCTCAACAGGGAAATGCATTTTGCACATTGCGACTTCAGTTTATTTAGATATCTCGGTTAAGAAAACACTATAACGCCTATAAACAACATATATTTATAGCCAATGAAGTCATGAAATATTTGCTGTATTTCTACTGATAACTCTGTCACAAGCCTTGTCACCTGCTGGAGTTATTAACCCCCTTTTGACAGAGATCTAACTAGAGTCTCTTCCTCTGAGGTGTAGCTTGGATATTTTACTTCTGCTAGACTCCCCTACACACTGACTGCTTATCTTTCAAAATAGGCATAACCTGCAATGAAATCAATCCAGTGAATGTAGGCAAGCCTGTTAACCTCACTTTATGTGGGCATGGTTTCTTCCTAACCAATCATTCTCTTTCCTCTAGTAGCTGATGCTCTGGTCACTCACAGAAATAACCCAAAAGATTGAATCCATACAACTCAGATTCCAAAACAGACTCAACTGATTCAATCTGTGCAGCTCTCAACCCAGATTGGAACATGAGTTCACTTAAACTACAAGCTGCTAAGTCATAAAAGCAACATTTCAAAGTGGGATTAAAGCTGTATCTAAAATGCCCAGGAAAATAAAATGGTCTTTGCCTAGAGCTGAAAGGTCAGTAATGTGGGTTCCCCAGTGAAGTTTCCAACAGGGTTTGATGTTCAGCATTTACATTGCAACATTGCATTGTTCTGCTCTTTTTGTTAACCACCCTGGAAATATGATTGAAAGGGGAAACAAACACTTACAGTGAATATTTGATTAGTACTAGGAAGAAACCATCAAATCCTAAATACCTTCTGAATGCTTTTCAAACTACTGCTCTTTGCAATAGATGATTACGTACCTCTCATTTTCCCTAATCATCTAACTGGTCAGACACAAAAAAGTCAATATCCTGCATTTAACAATCAAGGCACTATTGTGGAAAAAGAACTATGCAAAGTCCAGCAATCCTATGTAAATTTGCATAACAGTTGCTAAAATGTCTGTGGTAGCTTAAGTTACACCCAAGTGATATGGTGAACAATGACTGTAATATCATGCTGCTAGCCAGTAGTTTCTTGTGAACTGGGTGGTTTGCCACATCACAAATCTGTTTCTCTGTCCTCATAATAAGATATTAAGGTGACATGTACATTTATTTCCAGAATTTCTACGAGCTACCCAGCAGCTATTACTTTCTTACAACCAATAAAATTAGATTTTCAGTTATAAATCGTTCATATTAGAACTGGTTCTGTTTGTTTAACCATGTAAAGTATTACCTTTTCCAAACAATTTGTTCTGTAATTGTAAAATTCAGAGTGTGTGTTTTTTAAACTCAGTATTGAAGCTTTCTGCTCTTCAAAGCTTTGCACATTTTTATACCAAGAGCTATTTATGTGTCAGATTGGGAAAATGGATTATTAGAAGGCCTGCAATAATTGATTAGTTGGGCTACACTGTATGAAGGGATTAATAATCAAACTAACATGTTATGCATGTTTGCTTGGAAGTAAACACTTGGTTCAAGAAGACTTACTCCCTAGAGTTCAGTGGCTCTTACTTCCGTATCAGCATGCATAAGACTGACAGCATATGATAATATTTTCATTGCAGTGGGGCAGTTTTAGTTTTTAAGTGCACATTCTAATAGGTATGGTTGAGAGTTAAGGGCATACTTGTTTAAATGTTGTGGCTAATAAGTTACAGTTACATAGTTGTTTGACAGCTGCATAAGATGTACTGTTTAACACAAGAGGTAGCAAATATGATGACCTCGAGAGGTTGTTGGACTCCAACTCCCATCAGCCCTAGCCAGCATAGCCAAAGGTAAAGGAGGATGAGAGCTACCGTCTAAAACATCTGCAGGGAACCATGTTGGGTCCTTCTGCTTTACACGGAGGATAAAGGGAGATGGGGACAGGGGTCTCCTTTGCCATTACATCCCCATTGCCAGGAAATGCACTGGTGAGGCAACACCCAATAGGATTGAATTCTGCACTCACCAGCTGATGAGCGGCAGGTTCAGTCCTTTTCTCTTCTGGGATCTTCTTCACCAGTGCATTCACACCCTGCAGGATTGAACCCTACCCATCACCTGATGTCACTCAGTGATATCCACCAGCTGACAGATAGAAGTAGTATTGGGAAAACGGCCTGCATTAAAAATTCACATTTAAATACAAATGTTTAAATACATTTTGTCTCTATACAAATCTAAGCATATTTTCCTTTCAAGATATGCTTTTCTAGTGTATGCCGATGTATTTTTGAACCAAAA
Source organism: Podarcis muralis (assembly GCF_964188315.1). Lineage (NCBI taxonomy): Eukaryota > Metazoa > Chordata > Lepidosauria > Squamata > Lacertidae > Podarcis > Podarcis muralis. The sequence continues at coordinate 41,282,448 of NC_135663.1, read as the reverse complement.
GTTGTTACAGTTTCTAGAAATATGCAAATCAAAATGGCAGCTACATGCCAATCTGTACATCAGTTCAGGAGGCGAGGATCAAATCAATTTGTACTGGGATTTGCAAAGGCAGAATTGCTCGACTACCACTTTTTGCTTAGGCCCTAGAACATCAATACAGCTATTCTATCTCCAAGGGCTTCAAAGTTCAGTTCAATGGAGGTACATGTGCACATGCTCTATATAACAGTGGTGAGGAACCATTTTCATAATGATGGCCAGATTCAGAACTGGCCTACCTGCCACAGGCTACTTTTGACTGGTGTGCTGGCCACCTAGCACTTTGCCTTGAAAATACAAATCTCTGCACCTGAGTCATCGGGTGACAGTCAAGTGGGTTTGTTTTCTCCAAAATGGCCTGGTGAACCAAATCCAGATATCTCAAAGGCCAAATTAGGCCTGAAGGCTGGAGGGCCTCCACTGCTTGTGTAAGTAATGCAATTGCAAAGTACCTCAACACAACAAGATACCCTCTCAGAAAGAGCAGCAGTGGTGGCTCTTTCCTTTCTAACTTCACCACTGCCACGGCAGGTAGTAGCAACAGCAGAGTTCCTTTGTCAGCAGCCTCATAACTTTTTTGTTTCACCCAATAGCACAGTTCCAGGGCAATGCTAGGGTGGAAGAAAAGGGCTACAGCCCTCAGATGTTGCCCAGCTTTTCTGACAGACGGGAAGAACCCGAACAACCTTGTCTGGATCCCTTCTCAGTCTGTGGGTACTGATCTCTGCCATACCTTTACTGTGCACGGACTTTATTCACACCAGGGCTGAATCTGGTCATAGAAGCATTCCTTCAAACCCCGAATGAGTTCTTCACAGTTTTAATGCCCATGTCCACTCTTCTAACGCCCTTCCTACAGAGCTTAGGATTCATATCACCAGCCAAGGATTTCCTTATTAAGCATTTTTTTTCTGGGTCGAGCTGGGTATTTCTTCTGGTGAGGATTTATAGGCATTATTAGGATTTCAGTACTGAACTGGTATTTTATTGCAACTTAACGTGTTTAGATTTTTGCATGGTATCTTGAGCATATTTGATGGGACTGGTGGCTGAAAATGATATAGACAGACAAACAGATTTCCTGTGGATATGAGCGATTCTGCATCACTGCATGCCCTGGAATACAATTGAAAGATCACCAACTACTTCTTCAGAAACATAACATGATTTTTCCATAAGCAATCCTTTGATTCAAATTCATATGATTTTCCTGATACTCTGCAGCTGCTGGTCAATTGCTTCATATATCCAGGCAACTGTTAGTTCTCCGTTATTTTGCAAAAAGAACAGTTACCATAGCAACTGCTATACCTCATTGCTTAAACTATATGTTACCTCTGAAATAAAAGAGCAGCTTCTTTAAATCTACATCACCATGGGGGTGTGATCACAAGGTACATTGTGATATATATATCACAATAGAAAGAAATGTTATTCTGATGGTAAAGGACAACCTCATATATAAATAACTATATCTTATATTTCAGACATCTGAGATCATTGTAGCCACAGACAAAAGGAAACAAACACTCATGAGAGACTTTGTCAAAATAAGTATAGTCTTTGCATTATCCCAGTTGCTATGCCAGACTATAAAATAATCAGAAGAAAATAAATGATATAATACTCCTAATGCTGGTGAGAGAGGATTGCTTCTCCATTTGGGATTGAGCAAGGTAAGATCTAAGCCTGCATGCTGCATACAGCTCCCTTACTGATTTTGGAAAATACATTATGAGTTATTAGTGTTACGGCTTCACAGGTTCATGAAAAATCATTTTTACATAATGGAAGCTCTGGTGGAAGATCCTGTTTTTCAAATAAATCTTTATTAATTCATTTGATGCCTTGAATGAATCAATAAGAAGGTAAGTCTCATCTACAACGTGTCTGGAGTGGTATAGAAGGGACCCCCTCTTGATGGAGGGTTTACTTAAGTAATTTGCTCCATCAGGCATTCTGTCCAGAAGCGAAACCCAAAATTCTCCTTCAGCTTGTATACCTAACTCTTCCTTAGTCTTATGTATCTGCTCCCAAAACACCAAAATGTGCATCAGTGAGCTCCTGCCTACTTTCATAAGGTCAGACAGCAAGACAGAAGGCAACGTAGCTAGTCATCCTACTCAGATGGACAACAGGAAAAAGAGCGCAGGGGCATCAAGTCATTTAGAACTTCCAAATCCAAAGAACATCGAAAAGCTGAGGGTCACAAAGTGTTGTAATTATACTTGAGACAAAATTGACTACAACAAAATTGTGTGTTGAAATTCTCAGGCTTATCGTTAAAAGGGTTTATCCAATTTTCATTTGAGGGCAAGAACCAAAAGAAAAGTTATCCTCCAAACTATTAATGCCAATGTAGGGTTACCATAGTTCAAAAATATGAAGTTTTTGAGCTATTTTTAAGAAAATTTACCAAAATCTACACTTCCGACATGGGTTGCCATACATCCAGATTTTCCCAGACATTTAAGCGATTTCCGCCCAGGCGCTGTTAAGATCACCCGAATCCCAGCCATGTCTGGGAAATTTCAGACATATGACAATGCTGTCTAAAGTCAATGTGAAGGTTTAGAGCTGTGACTAGATTATTCCATATTTCTTCTGGGACGGGGAACCCATCAGAATTGGATTGGGGCCATGACTGCACACCTGTCAATCAGGTGACAACTTGAAAGGGCCTCACCTTTGAAGCCCGTTTGCAAGCAGTTTCAATGGGAACCACTTGCAAGCAGACTTCAAAGTGATCTCACTCAGCACCCATCAGCTGACTGGCGCTGAGAGATTGCACCTTTGAAGTCCGTTTGCAAGTGGTTTGCATTGAAACTGCTTGCAAATGGGCTTCAAAGGCATCTTTCACCATGGGTCAGCTGATGGGCAAGGAGAAAGGACACTTTGAAGTCCATTTGCAAACAATTTCAATACATGCTCCTTGCAAACAGACTCCAAAATGTTGGTAGCTGCACTTATACCTCCCTCACACTTGGCATGACATACAACATCAGAAGTGGTGCAAGTTGGCATGGGTTGGAGGAATGAGAGGCACAGGCCAAATCTGGGGCCCTGCCAGACTTAGTTAGGCTTGTGATTCCCCTGATGTAGCTAGGGTAAGCAAACTACATTTACAAACTTACGTGCAAAAACATTACATTCATTGGAACACACTACCTATATGTATGCACAATGGGGAACAATATCTATAAGGTGCAGCTATTTGGGCTCACATGTCTCCATCTTATGCAAATCTATTCATGGAAAAACTTGAACAGGACATTCTAAAATGGTCCACTAACAAACCACATACATGACGGCAATGCACTGATGAGTAACTTTGTGGAAAGCGTCAAGCAATATGAATATTACCTCAACTCTATTCATCCTGCAAGCTAGTTTACATGCAGCAGTGTCACTGAAAAATCTACACATTCCTTTACTCAGTGCCCTCCTCGCTTATCAACAACAACAAAATAGTCACTGTTCTTCACAACAAACCCACTGCTACCTAAATTGGAATTCTTGTCATTCCAAACATAAGCTAGAGGAACGTCATCTACAGATTGATCTCAGAATTAAATGCATCTGCAAAGAAAATGACCATAGAAGAGTCAATTAAAAAAAAATATTTACCTTCCACACAAAGAAAATTCTCCACGTGTTATTGAGTACAACACCCAAGAGACATGAATCTTCTGGAGCAGGGATAGGGAACAATTTTTAGCCTGGGGGCCACATTCTATCCTGGGCAATCTTTCAAGGGCCGCACACCAATGATGGGTGGTGGCAGAGGCAAAAATGTGTGGAGCTACAAACATAAATTATGCCTTTGTACAATAAACTAATTCCTACACATTCTCCCACAGCCCTCTCTATTCCCCTTTCAGATAAAGCAAGAGTTGTTATCAAAGGACACAGAGCAGCCAGTCCAAATTACTGAGTCTGGGGAGAGGTCTGGGGGTGAGAAATATAGGCCTAAAAGGGTGCATTTGGCACCCATTCTAGAGAAACTGTTCTCCATGAAAGTAAAGACTCCAGCAACAACAATAAAATCTATTTCCACCTTGCATTTTGTATCACTTGCCAATCAGAGAAAACTATAGCCAACTCTGAACATATTGCTTAAGCAATTATCAGGCTTCTCGCTATAGAATTGCACCAGCCTTTCAATCTACACAGATTACAAATGGCATTTGTGTTTAAACTATCCGTTTGTAAACCCGAAGCACATCCTTGTGATTTCAAATCACCTGTATTTATCTCAGGGAGGCAGTTACCATCAATAACACTATGACTGGCGGTAGTTGTTCTATCAAACAAAGCACCACTTGCAGATCCTGCAATATAATATGCCTCACTGAGTACAAATATTCAGGATATTCAGGTAGATATTCATACATGGGTAAAACAACAACTAACATTACACATGCATTTTAGGAACCAGTCATGGCAGAGAAATAAGAAGAACCAGTTGTAGAGCAGCTCAGTTGAGATAATTGCACCTCCCTGCTCTGACACTCATTTCATTTCAGATGCGATTTGATCCAAGTACACTGGAAGCAAGAGCAAATCTCTGCATATTTAGACAACATAACATGGCTTCAACCTGGAGAACAGTACCTACAACAGAATGCCACACTCTCAAATATTCCATCCTCATTGTTCTATAACTACCAGCTTGACTACACAGTATGCTTTGATTTACATCAGAGCAACTGAGGAAGGCAGAATATTTTATCATCTGTTATATTAGTTGATGGGATGCGGGTGGCGCTGTGGGTAAAAGCCTCAGCGCCTAGGGCTTGCCGATCGAAAGGTCGGCGGTTCGAATCCCCACAGCGGGGTGCGCTCCCGTTGCTCGGTCCCAGCGCCTGCCAACCTAGCAGTTCGAAAGCACCCCCGGGTGCAAGTAGATAAATAGGGACCGCTTTCTAGCAGGAAGGTAAACGGCGTTTCCGTGTGCGGTTCTGGCTCGCCAGAGCAGCTTCATCACGCTGGCCGCGTGACCCGGAAGTGTCTTCGGACAGCGCTGGCCCCCGGCCTCTTGAGTGAGATGGGCGCACAACCCCAGAGTCTGTCAAGACTGGCCTGTACGGGCAGGGGTACCTTTACCTTTACCTTATATTAGTTGATGTACTAGACATATTGCTTTAATGTTTAATTTCATCCTTCCAGGATCCAGAGAATATTTGCTTTAAAAATTATAGATAGATGATAGATGATATAGATAGATAGATAGATGATAGATAGATAGATAGATAGATAGATAGATAGATAGATAGATAGATACGGTAGATAGATAGATATAGAGAGATAGATGATAGATAAGTAGGTAGATAAGTAGGTGGGACGCGGGTGGCGCTGTGGGTAAAACCTCAGCGCCTAGGACTTGCCAATCGCATGGTCGGTGGTTCGAATCCCCGCGGCGGGGTAAGCTCCCGTCGTTCGGTCCCAGCTCCTACCCACCTAGCAGTTCGAAAGCACCCTTAAGTGCAAGTAGATAAATAGGGACCGCTTTATAGCGGGAAGGTAAACGGCGTTTCCGTGTGCTGCTCTGGTGCCGGTCGCCGGAGCAGCTTTGTCATGCTGGCCACGTGACCCGGAAGTGTCTGCGGACAGCGCTGGCTCCCGGCCTCTAGAGTGAGATGAGCGCACAACCCTAGAGTCTGTCAAGACTGGCCCGTACTGGCAGGGGTACCTTTACCTTTTTAAGTAGGTAGATTTCGCATAGAAGATTAAGAAGTGTAGCAGTTTAGGACACAAACTGCTCTCATACTTTGTTATGCCTGGGCCAGACAGTGGAATGAATTTACTGCAAGCAGATCCAGATAGGTATCCCCGTTTGTGGAATGCTCCCCAGAGGGGCTCGCCTGGTGCCTAAAGCACATATTCGCACAAACCTAATGCATCCTTGTACTTTAGCATTGCAGGTTTAAGATTCAAACTGTTTCCTTAATTTTTGAGGTAATTTCACAAACTCATCACACTGAATAGACCCTATGCCAACTTACCCATCAGCAGGTTGTGGGATAAGCTCAAAAATTCAAATTGGCAACAGCATCTAAAGTACTAGCTTATATTCACTTGAATATCTTTTTCTTCCACATCCTACTTTATTATTATTCTTGCTTTCCTTGTCTAGCAAAAAAACCACCCCACACATATTGTACAATATTGAGCCAGGTTGTAAATTGCTACTGAAGGAAGGAAACTGCTCAGACTCATAAGATCCAACAACTGGGTGATCAAACTCATAAACCTTGGACTGGATATGAATAAATTTTGCTGCTGGTTTATAAAACATATTGTAAAAACACTGTGGCCGTTGTGGTATGAATAATTATGGCTGAATTTTTAATGAATCTTCCTAAACCCAGGACTTTTACCTACTCTAATGGGATTTCTATATATAGCTGTGAAACAAATTCTTTGGAACAAGCTAAAATGAAAGATGAAATTTATCTCAAAGGAAGGAAGAAAAGAAAAGAAAAGAAAAGAAAAGAAAAGAAAAGAAAAGAGTGAAAAAGTCAGGGTTCAATTTTGATTAGAGTATGGAATACAAGTTTACCTGATAACTTTTTTTCCTGCCAAGTTCAAATGGTTGGTCTGATGATGGTCTATATGTGGGGTGGTGAACTTGTGGACCCCCAGCTGTTGTTGGACTCCAACTCCCATCAGCCCAGCCATCATCACCAATAGTCAGGGATGATGGAAGTTGTAGTCCTACTTATACTATACAAATGTATAAGTAGAAATGAGAAAAAGTCAGCCAAAAATAGCTGGAGAAGCAAAGAGAGAGAGAAACTAAAGGATAATCTATTGATTCAATTACCTAGTTTGTGCAACTAATTATGTATATTATCATAATCTATGTTATAGTTAAATGGCATGCCCTTCTTCAATCCATTTTGTACTTGGGAGTTTTTTATGAGTATTAAATATCTTCATCTTTCATAAAATGCTGTTGTTCTTATATTGATTTTATTCTGCATTAATCTGTGTTTACAGCTGCCTCATTTGTTGAAATGAGTTGAACAGTGCATTTGAATTTGAACCAATAATTCTTCCCTCAGGGACCAATTGAGGCTTACCACTCTTATTGCTAGTTTCTATACGGAACTGTGAGGTGTTCATTATCGATCATAAAAAAGGAATTATTTATCGTGGAAAATGATAGAGTGCTGTGCAAAGGAACAGTACAAAATGTGGTTCTGAAGAGAATCAGGCATATCCCAGTTTCCCACAAGCTGATTGCTATCTGTGATCAATCATAAAGCTGTGAGGTACAGCCAGGCAGGGAATTCCTATTGTACAAAACAAATATAACTTAATTTGGTTGGTGGAGGAGAAGATTCTACTGTCATTCAGCACACACAATTTTCAGGGTTACGATTTTAAAAAATAACTTCTCAGATAAAATACTTGCACAGATTTATGCTCAAGCCAGATTTTTTTCCCCAAGTGTTAATCAAATCCCATTCTAGCTCTGCATCCTTCAGAAACTATATCATATTTATGTTCCTTTGTGTTTTTGCCTACATTTCTTTGTTTTCTCCTTAAGCTTGATTTAATCCTTTTGGAAATAAATCAATGAAATCTAAGGCAGTGATTAAATGAACTCTGCATTAAGGAGCCTTAATGCTACACTGCATCTATTTATATATTTTGTTGGCATTTTTTAACATTAATAAGAGAAAGATAAACAATTGCACTGTGTACAGAACATTCTTCAAGCGTGGATGACAGAGCATAACTGGGAACTTTGCGTTCCATTTCCCCCTTTTTTCTAAACTTCATTTTTTAAAAAAACAAAAGTGAAAGAAAGCAACATTCCCTTTACAGAGAATGACAGAATCAGGCAAATGGATAGAAAACAAATGCAGGGTTTATGGGAGAAATTAAATGTCTTCCACCTGTCAGATGTTAGGAAAACATACTGGTCCAAATTTAACATCCACACGTAAGCGGAATCAGTTTATAAAGAATGCCATGCTCATTGGGAGGGGGGGAGTAAAGAACAATGCTGACAATTAAAATGTTTTTTGGACTCTCTCCAAACTGTTAAGAGATTTTCATACGCATGCCCAGCCCCCCTGCTGCTGGAGAATATTCAGTGATACTGAGATCATTCAGGAGGAAGGCAGGATAAATGTTCAATAGAAGCTAAAAGAAAATAAAAATGTCTTCCCCCTGCCAAAGTTATCTGCCCACGAACAAATACGAGACTGCCTGACACAGCTGTGGATCCATTTTTAATTATTGTTTAGTAACATTTTAGTATTGTTGCAGGAAGCAATAGGCTTGGCCCCTCACTCCATCTGGACCTCCTCTCTTAGACCATTGCTTCTTCATCCATCAGTATCAGGAATGGTTAGAGAGAAGCGTTGCCGCCACACAGATGACCTCCTGGCACCAGAGTTTCTGCCACTTGCCAAGAGGTGGCATGGAGGTCAGTGCTGTGTGAGTGCATCTGTAGAGCCAATCCCGTGCTCCCATTGATGCACCCACATAGTGCCATCTTCTCTGCCACCTTGTCCTTCCCTTCACCCTCCTGGGGAGTGGTAGTGACTATTGCTGGGAGGCCTTGTGGCAGTGGTACCCTCTCCTCGTTCCCAATCAGTATAAACCAACAACTCAACTTCATTCAGTACAAAGTGAGTGGAGATTCGTCTTCTCTAAAGGTTTACTGATGAATTTTCAGAGGGTTTTCTTCTTAGGACATCCTCAAACTATTGTGTGATATTTGATGGAGTCCCTTCAAATAGGATGGATACGTTTTGGGAAGGCATTTTTACTCGGTCCCAACCATGTATGCTGTGACTTGGAATGGGCAAACTGCAAATCTCTATCCATGGGTAATTGCACTTGGGCCTAGAACCTCAGCCAAAGGGGTAAGTGGAATTGATGTAGTGGTCCCTTTGGAGACCATGGCCTTATAACTGGGTCTGCTACACACAGTTGTGTACTTGAATGTTCCAAATTCCTTCTGAGATATTAGATACAAGCTAAGCAGATGCAGAGGCACTCCTCTGGGTCTCCACAACTTGTTAAAATATATCCTTCTTTTTCTTGCACAGTGGAACAGAATCAAACCCGCCTTTTTAACTCAGAGCAAGAAAGTAAAGATTAATGACATCCTGAACAAAGTTTTGATTTCCTCAGCATATTTTTTATGATAGGGTAAAAACTAAACATCTCCCATTCAAGAGCTTCATGAAAGGCCAACCAAAACATTGTTATGTAGCTGTTAAGATGGCCACAAACTTTCTCGTTTTTGAGCATATTCAGGTCTTACATGCTCCATATAAAATGCTTTCCCTCGGAATATTCTCCTGACCCAAACTGTATGATTTAGCCTTTCAGGTAGCATTTCTTTAAAAAGAGGGGCTGATGCCAGATAAGAGAATGGGACTAATGAATTGGAGAGATGTTAATATTCTACAATTTCATTACAGAAAATTGGAAAACTGACTGATTTGACCTCAGACTGCAACAGGGCTGTAATGAAACCTCTCCCACACTGCTGCTCTTTGCACAATTTATAGGGTCAATTTCAAGGTGTGTGAAACAAGGGATGGCTTAATTAATAAATAATTTTTGCTTCAGCTCCTGTCTCCAATGTGTGGTTAATATATGATCAGTTATAATGATACATCTGGAGGGGAAACCTGTGAAGCAGTAAATGACTAATCTAAATAAATAAATAACACTATAAGTTTGATTAATGACAATTCTGTTCCTTCCCCATATGGGAGAGTGGTACATTTGCCACACTCTCCTTCCCTGCAAGAAGAAGGGAGATTGACTCTCCTGAAGCGGAGAGAAGCAGAGATCAGGCTATTTAAGCCCATGTAATACCACATGCTGCCCTCTTCTCATTGAGACAACCCCCCACTGCTTTTTCAGTGTGGGCTTCATTAAGGTGACTGAGTAGGATTTTTTTGGGATGACTTTAATTGGCCTTTGTCACATCTTTTTTTTTGCCAACTTCACTGTTGGGCATCATCTGCATGAGCGGAGTGATGTTTTGTTAGAATCTTGCTAATTGGCATTTGGTCCAGGTGGGTGAGTGGATTTTGGAACATATCAGACTAATCTTGCAACCAGAGCGGTGTTTGGGCCTGTCAGGTGCATCAGGGCGAACATCGGCTAACGGGGCCGCAATGTGCATGTCAGATTCATATACCCAAGGAGCACACAGAGAGGAAGGTAAGTTTCCTTGAGCCTTGCTGTGTGATCCCAGTGTGTGGCTGGCAGCTGGCTCTGGAGGTGGAAGAGTTGAAATCCTCCCATCGCTCCACCTCACTGTCTGCAGTAGAAAACTCTTAATATTTGAGAAATCAACCACAACAGCACTTGCTAATGGAGCATGCTTGTGGAAGCGGAGTTCTGTGTATGCATCAAAGCACCCAGGGAACTGTATGGTGAGTAGTGGGGTGGAGGGGAGCAGTGAAAGGAGTACTTCATAAATTAACCCTCTATTTGCAGAGATAATTCACATCCAACCAATTAAAGCATGTACTGGTGGATATTAGAGCAAAGTAGGATTGACCTTTTGATCATATCAGGTGGATATAAAAATAGTTCATAATATCACAGATGTAAAATATTATTCATGCCAAGTTGATGTGGAAAGAGTAAAATCCCAAGGAAACTGTAATTATTTAAATAGTTTTCTGAATAATGGCTCTGATGCAATAATTAGCAGCTGTGGAAACCAGATATCTTTCATTAGTGGAGAATCAGGAATTAAGTGAGAAGTACAATACAGATTTTGCAGTTCAGTAATAGTGCTGAGGGGCATCAAGGAGACCCCCCAGGACAAGGAATTTCCAATTTTCTTCACTGTTCATTTGAAAAGCACAGAGATATAACATTTTAAAAGTTAAAACAAGAAGTATCTCATTGCATTAGCCTTAATGGCAATTTTAATGAATGCAAATGTATTGATTTTTATTTATTTATTATTCAGCATACATCAAACTATCTGCACAACCCAGCCAAAGTCTAAGTATTAAGCCCATTGATTTCTGTCCTCCACTGAAGCATTAAAAGTGTTCAGTTTTATAACACAAATGAAGAATAATTGCTTTATGGATCTTTCATATTCAGCTTCTCTTTCATATTTTTAATTAGTACTGAAATTATGGTTATCGGACCAGGTTATCTGAAGGACGGGTGACACTCCTGTGACTTTGCCCATGCTCTTAAGATTGGCCTCACAGGCTCTGGTTGTAGCCCTTCTATTAAGATCAATTATATTGACAAGCTCTAGAGACAGGGCTATCTCAGTGGAGGCCCCCGTATTGGTGAACTCCTTCCTGAATAATATATGTTTGGCTCCATCTTCATCAGCTTTTCAGTAAGCCTTGAAACTCCTTTATTTCACTCTGCTTTTAGTTAAAGATTCTGTGATGGATTTTTCATTGTTTTACTATATATGTTGTCGCTGTCTAGGCTTAAATTGTTTTGCTGAACTTGCTCTTACATCTTAATGCAAACTTTGTATGTAAGCTGCTTCAAGAAATGGACTACTCTGTGTTAACATTTTGTTTTTGTTTTTAATGTTTTCAGTGGAAAAGAGGCAGCAGGTTTTTTTAAAAAAGGTAGAAATAAAAGGGATAGTTGTGACTTGAAAACCTTAAATAGAAAAGTAAACTGAGAAAGAATCAAATGTATCTCTGTTTTCAACCATAAGTGCATTCTTGGTCATTTATAAAGGGGAGGGGGGGATATCAAATTTGGCAAAGAGTTTTTAGGAATACTTGGCTGCAATTCAGAAGAGTTATTTTCATAATTAAAAGTAACAATTCAGAAAAGAAATATGTTTCTTTTAGAGTATGATACACTTAGCATCAGGGTTGTGGGTTTTTGCTCCATGTTGGACAAAAGATCCCTTCATTGCAGGGTTTAGACTAGATGACCCTCATGGTCCCTTCCAAGTATAAAATTCTATGATTCTATGAAACTTAAGACAAGGAGGAGGAGCAGGGAGAACATTCTGTCAGGCAAAAAGAAATTCTTGAAGTGACTAGGACAAGATCTGCCAAGAAAAACAAAGAACTTATTTATGTATGCTACAACAGCGGTAAGAGTCTTGATAGCAGAAGGATGGAAGAATGAGGAAATCCCAACGAAAGAACAGTGGCAAGAAAAATTGATGAGCTATGCAGAACTGGCTAAATTGACATACAAATTGCAGGACAAGGACAACTGTGACTTTAAGGAAGAATGGGAGCTTTTTACAATTTATCTAAAAAGACAACAAAATGAACTGGACTCCTTGGCAGGTTTTGAATAAACATACACAAATTTATTAGTTGATAACATGGTAGATAGATAATGTAAGGGTATGTATAATTTTATAACATGCAGAGAATAATATGTGCTGAGAAATCAGAGAGAGAAGCTGAGGGAAGTCTCGGGCGGGGCGAAGGGTTTGAAGGGGTGGGGAAAAGGGGGGAAATAATGAATATGATATGTTTTGATAATTTGTTATGTTGAAATTGTTAATAAAAACATTTTTTAAAAAAAGAAATTCTTGAAGTGGCAGAAAGTTCACCTTGGTGCTATATTGAATACAACCTTATGATTTTCATAGTCCTCTGTACTGTAGCTCATTATTAGCACGGCCATACTGGTTAACAGTGTGCCTGGATGTAGAGGACAATGGGAGCTACCATTCTTCCATGGACTCCTAAAATTGCAGAGGCCTTTGAGAAATTATAATTGCCCCCGTTCCTCAATATGTTGCTGGCCAGCATGATGTCGAGAAAGAAGGGAGGGGAATTTGTCCCTCCTCCAGGGGCACTAGCTATAGGAGGCTGAAGGGGTTTCAGCCCCCTCAATATTTCTAGGCAGGGAGCTGAGCTCCCTCCACCTCATATTAAGGTGGCCACCATCCCATCACCTCCAGCGAGTGCCAGCCCACCAGGCAGGGGCAGAAGGTATGGAGGACAATTTTCACCCTCTACGCTCCCCACCAGAATCGCCTTCACATCCTGACCAGATGGGGGGCCGTCGTGTGTGTGACATCATGCATGGGCTCAACTCGGCGTACCTGCCCTCCTTAATTTGCCACCCAAAAATATCCCTTTGTTGCTGGTCAATTTAAAAGAAGGGAAATATGGCTGATCCAATTCCCCTCTCCCTACAAAAAGCAAAAGAAATGTTTGGACCTGCATACATGTTTGGACCTTAACTTCTCACATATTAGCATAGTCCATTATGACATTTTACTGTGGGTCTTTATCTTCAGTGTTTAACAACCTTTCGAGTTACATTGCTAATACCATTACTATTTCATTTTTTCATTTTGGAAGAGTCTTAATTTTGCTTTAATGACGTCTCATTACTGGAAGAAAATGCATATGTTCTCACTTACCTTATGTCTGCTATCGGCTCATTATCCTTCATTGCCTCTTTAAACCATTCCTCTAAGCATAAAGAAATCAGACATGTTATTGCATTTAAAATTATGAGTAATAAATGATACTTAGTTTTCCCGTGAGCTTTATGTCTTTAGTCTATAATTTGTAGGGAAGAGTGTGAATCATGTGGAAAACTCTGAAGAAAATATCCAAGCTTAATTTAATTTATAGCTTATTACATAGAAGTTGTGGTTCTTAAACAAACCCAGAATAAATCCATCTGGAGTGAGCGGATATAATCCACAATTACACAAGCATAAGAGCTTTCTTGATTACAGCCTACAATCCCCTAAAACAACTTACGGCAGAGTAACACTAGAGAAATAAATGGATGAGCTTTGGAGTAAATCTCTGCAGAATTGTGGTTATTCTTCAGACTTTTAAATATACACTCAAATTTTAACTCCACATTCCAGACCAGCTGCTACTTCCTAATACTTTTCAACTGCAGACCCACATCAAGTAGCTGATACTTGAGGTTTCCAGGGTGGGGGGAATAGTTGTCCAATGTGGCATGGGGCAAATAATAGGAGAAGCAATTTAAATCAGGGAAACAGTGAATGGAAGAAATTGTGTAAGGAGAAGGATTAAGTTGGAGGAGGAGTGACTTGTGGTCCTTCAGCTGTTGTTGGACTCCAATTCCCATCAGCTTCTGCCAGCATAGCCAATAGTCAGGGATGGTGGGTATTGTAGCTGAGGGCCACTGGTCCCACACCCTTGGTTGAAACCCACTCTTATTCAGCATGAACAATAGACCCCAGCCTTTTTATCTACTTTTAACTAAACATCAGTTGAGTGATTCATCATTGTTCTGCCTCCATCCAGGTCAAGCTTAAATGCAACATTTATATGGAGTATGTGATGCATAGCTGCATTTTCCATTTAAAAGGTTTATCCTTAAAGGATTTTAAAACACTTGTATTTCCTTTGTTGTTTCCTTTCAAGGATTTCTACCCCTAGTTTTTCATGTGAGGTTTTAATTAACTAGCACTTAATTCAGAGCCTGAGCAGAAGAAAAAGTGAACAGCAATTGCCTTATTATATCTTGATTCTGTGGCTTATCTTTTGCCCACAATTCTCATTCCTTGTACTATTACATTGCAAAATAGTTTAGTTGTTCTAAATCTGCCGTCATTGGCTGCGGCAGGGTCAGAAAGCAGAGTGAGCATCTTGTTCACTCAAACTATGAAGGCAATTCACCTTCTCTGCAGAAAACACTTGGGCACCACAGTGCTGAAGCAAACCTAATCTGTCAGAAAGTTCAGAAGCTACAGCTTCACAGAAGAGGGGGCAGGCTAAAATGTGCCCAGAGAAGTATGTGATAAGAAACAAACCAGCTGTAATATGGTCTTTGTGCCCTATCTAGGCTGTTTACTGCAAAGCTCCCTTAGCAGACATGGAGAGCCAAAGTAATCAATAAAGGCGTGATACCAGATTGAAAAGTAAAGAGAGAGGCTGCTGTTCTCTGCATAGTTTAGTGTACGCAACCACTGAATTCAGGTGAGCTAGGACCATAAACTAGAGTCCCATCTGTTGTAGTCTCGTTGCTGAGCAACAACGTGCAGAGCTCAGTGGAGTGGGAGGCCAGCCAACCAGAAGAGTCTCTGAGGTGTACTTGTCTGGAGGAAGAATCAGCATCCAAAGTTGGATCCATTCCTAGGGTCAGGCAAACAGAAGTCCACATGGTCAGATGGTCCAAGGGTCAGGCATTCCAATGATCATGGGGTCAAGAGTCAGGACAAGCAGGAAGCAGCAAAGAAGGACCAGGAACTACAAACATTGTTACCAGCATCTAGCTGCTGCTGGAAGCTCTGCTTGAGAAGGTTCAATCCAGCTGGTTCTCATCAGTGCCTTCTTCTTTGTGTCCTTGAAGGATGATCAGCTGCAGGTGGAGTCATTCTGCCTTCTCCCCCTTCAGGCTGCTCTTCAGCAGGCAAAGACCATGATACCACCTGAGCATTCTCCTCCACATGATTACAGTGGACCGCATCCCCCACCTGCCATTGCTACATCCCATGTTGACCGCTCCCACTTGCAGCCCATGCAATGGCCGATCATTTGAGGAGAGGAGCCTGCTCTATGTCTATCACTCACCCACACCCAATTGAGAAACCTGATTGTATAGGGCTCTCTGTCATAGGGCAGCCTACCCATGTAGGCTCACCTCTTTAGATCTTTCCCAAGCACTTGGAGGGTGGACAGAGCTGGCAGGGAATGTGGTATGAGAGATCTGGCCAATGGCCACGGCCCCAGTCTCCCACTCTAAGGCAAAGGCCTGAGTTTTATCATAAGAGGAAGCCCCAACTGTTGTTCACATGGAAAAGAGCAGAATTCACATACAGCGGTACCTCAGGTTAAGTACTTAATTTGTTCCGGAGGTCCGTACTTAACCTGAAACTGTTCTTAACCTGAAGCACCACTTTAGCTAATGGGGCCTCCTGCTGCTGCCGCGCTGCCGGAGCTCGATTTCTGTTCTCATCCTGAAGCAAAGTTCTTAACCTGAAGCACTATTTCTGGGTTAGCAGAGTTAGCGATTTCCGTTCTCATCCTGAAGCGTATGTAACCTGAAGCGTATGTAACCCGAGGTACCCCTGTACTTATGTCTCAGCTCATGGACAACTGCTTGGTGGCAGGTACTGGGGCAACCCCCTAACTGTTCCTCCTGAAACCCTTGCCAATGGGTTGTTTTTTATCCCTTTCATAAGTAATAGCAGAACCTTCTGTTGTTTTGAAGCTTGCTATGGAAGAAAGAGGATTACTGGAAAATCAGAAGAGTAAAGCAGTTTCCTGCTTATAGAACCACGACCAGTTGATGGGGAGGGGTATTTCATATAGTGAAATGAAGGCCGCATACCCAAAACTACGACTTTCTTTCTACAACTGAATTTGACATTTTAGCACATTTAGGTAGGAAGTAACAGAACCACATCCAGAAGTGAAGGAAGCATACATGTCCATATGAAATATTATTCTTGGAAACCTCTACTTCCTAAACTTGCACACAATTTATACTGGCTTCTATTTTATCTGAGAAAGGGAAACTTCAACATGAATAACTTAAGATTTTTTATAATTAAAACAAAAACCCCAAACTGGCATTTGAATGCCAAGGGCCATCTTTCATCCTCATGGCGTTCTCTTTCTCTCAGATATCCTTGATCTTCAATGTGATAAGGTCACATTATCCTTTTAACAGCAGACAAGATTGCAGAAACTACTGTCGGATCCTCAGGCACCATTCACATGGAGCAACGTACTGCCGTCTCAGCTACATTATTCCTAGTTTTGCAGTCTCACGGGGTGGGGGGAGGCCTCAAGAGTTGGGCTTTGCAAATCTGAGTGGAAAGAAAATAAAAAGATACATACACAAACAATTTGGGATATCCAGGAAGGCTAGGCTGAAGAAGGACAGATAATCTAGCGTGTATGTATGCATGAAAATCCAAAGCAGCTTCTTTCTGCTTGAATTTAGCAAGATGACCATGGAAGATACATAGCCCTAATGATTAAAATGCCGTATTAAAACCTAGCCAATTTGCAGATTATTCAAAGCAGCTAGGAAGTGTGACCCGCATTCCAGTCCAGCCCGTGTTCCAAATGCAAATATATCCAGCTATCATATTCACTTTTGAGTGTGCTGAAAGAGATCAAAAACATCTATGGCTTGGGAATATTAATCGGTAGCAAGGGTTTTGCATTGCAACGAGGGATGGGGGAGCATTTCTGTTTCACATCACTTGTTGCAATGAGGCACATTTAAATTGGTAGCATTTTAATGATGCTATGCAGTCCTGACCATTGCCTGCTCCCTCCTTTCTGGAAGCCACCTACTAGCTTTCAACAAATCAGGATATGGATACTGCCAGCGGTAAGAGGAATACATCACTCGCAGGTTCTCCATCTCTGCCACAGTGTTGTTGCACTTTACTGTTCTTTGCTGACAAGTACCTGATGTACTGCAGAATCAGTGTGACTGGTGGGTGGGTGTCCAGGATAGAACACTTCCTGAGGGCCAAGCTACACATCGCAGGGAAGATTGACCTTTTAAAACTGAAATGCAGGGATGTAGAATTTGCTCACTGCAGCAGTAGCAGCGGAGGAGGGAATCTTGCCTGAACCATTTCTCCCCTATCCCAGCTGCTGTTCTTGCCCTGGAGAAAGAGGGACTACTTGAAGAGGTCAAAATTTGTCCAAATAAACCATTGTTGTTGTTTAGTCGTTTAATCGTGTCTGACTCTTCGTGACCCCATGGACCAGAGCATGCCAGGCACTCCTGTCTTCCACTGCCTCCCGCAGTTTGGTCAAACTCATACTGGTAGCTTCAAGAACACTGTCCAACCATCTCGTCCTCTGTCGTCCCCTTCTCCTTGTGCCCTCAATCTTTCCCAACATCAGGGTCTTTTCCAGGGAGTCTTCTCTTCTCATGAGGTGACCAAAGTATTGGAGCCTCAGCTTCAGGATCTGTCCTTCCAGTGAGCACTCAGGGCTGATTTCCTTAAGAATGGATACGTTTGATCTTCTTGCAGTCCACGGGACTCTCAAGAGTCTCCTCCAGCACCATAATTCAAAAGCATCAATTCTTCGGCGATCAGCCTTCTTTATGGTCCAGCTCTCACTTCCATACATCACTACTGGGAAAACCATGGCTTTAACTATGCGGACCTTTGTTGGCAAGGTGATGTCTCTGCTTTTTAAGACGCTGTCTAGGTTTGCCATTGCCTTTCTCCCAAGGAGCAGGCGTCTTTTAATTTTGTGACTGCTGTCACCATCTACCATGATCATGGAGCCCAAGAAAGTAAAATCTCTCACTGCCTCCATTTCTTTTCCTTCTATTTGCCAGGAGGTGATGGGCCCAGTGGCCATGATCTTCATTTTTTTAAAACATAGAGGCCTATAAAATGCTATGTGAGGGGTGCCCACAAAAGCTGTTTCTGGGTAGGTTTATTGTGGAAACCTCCCCTTCTCAATATATTTAGGATGATTTTCATTATAAAGCTTCCCAGCACCTTTGTGGTCTATTGCAGGGCACCACTTCCCACTTTAATTTAGCCTGTTGAAATTGGGTGTACTGCAAAACTATCAAAATATATGAGAGTTTAATCAGTTGTATGTTGTTAAAAGCCTTGTCCAATATACAGCTCAATGTTTCATAGCTGTTTTAGCTCCTAAAAAAAAGCTGTAGGCAGTAGATGACAAATAAAATAGAAAGATTAATTTATTTATAATAAACAGCTACGTCTCTCCTTTTGATCTGGTGCTGTTAACCATTTAGCACGGTGGCATTTATCATATTTAAGGAAAAACAAATCAAAGTTAAATAATATTAATTAACAGCTTCACTGTGATTAACGATGCCTATGCCAATTTGCTGGGAGGGGGGCATTTTTGGAAAACAAGTCTGTCCTACTTGATGGGCTGTTTAAAAGGTAAGTAAATGGCATGACAGTGCACTGAATTGCTACATGACCTTAAAGGGAGAGGAAAAATGATAGATGCATTGCAGGTTGCTGATAACCTGTAAAGGAATAATGAAACATTCAGGAGTTCCAGGTAGCAGTAATAAAACAATTAGCATTTCTTTTTCTTTTCTTTTCTGTTTTATTTTTATATTCATATTTTCTCCCTTTAATTAAATTTAAACCATTTGCATTTCAAAGTTACCTACTATAAAAGGGGAAACTCAATAATGAGTTTGGACAAGTGGGCTTTGTTTAAAAGACATGAAACAGCTATATCTCTTCTCCTCTAAGGACAAAACTGGGAGAGAGAGAAAATGAGAGAAGAATTTTTTGCAACTTATGCCAGGCATAATATCCCATGATGACTGGCAATCAAGTTTCTTCAGGGGATACTCTTGAAAACTGTATTCTGTCATGCAGCATGGAGAGTCTCCCTTCTCTCTTGAACATGGTCGAACCAGCTAGTTGATGAGGGCACAGCATATAGATGGATGGGCAACTCAGTGCAGTAAGTGTCTTTTGCCTTGTGTCACATGGGATGCATCCCAGGAAGGCATGTATGAAGAGATCACTGAATGATTTGCTCAATTTCATGAGGCTTGCTAGGTGTGTTTTGAGATGTATGTGCATGGATCCTCCATTGCTGAGTTGCTTTTAATCATCATCATCATCATCATCCAGAGCTCTTCAGTACTTCACAGGCAAGATACTTTGGACAGTACTGCCTTCTTGCAAAGCCCATGGATCTAGGAAAACATAAATATAGACAGCAGTTGAGCTATAACATCCAGAAAAGAACAGGTGCAAGAGAGCGACAGAGCAAAAAGAGTCTTTGTGGGGGCCCAGAAGTGACATTGCCATTTGACTCAAGAGCAAGGGTGAAATTCTCAATGATCCTGATTCATCATGTAGTCCACTCCTCACACATTGCCAACACACACCTCTATTTTAAAGCCCTTTGTGACTTGGACATTGTAAAAACCACCCTCTCCTGCATGAATCTGCCTCAGGGGCAGATTTACAGTGGTACCTCAGGTTATAGATGCTTCAGGTTACAGACTCTGCTAACCCAGAAATAGTACCTCGGGTTAAGAACTTTGCTTCAGGATGAGAACAGAAATCGTGCGGTGGCGGCAGCTGGAGGTCCCATTAGCTAAAGTGGTATCTCAGGTTAAGAACAGTTTCAGGTTAAGAATGGATCTCCAGAACAAATTAAGTTCTTAACCCCCTTGGGACCCCTGGAGGAGGCCCAGAACCGAATTTAGTCCACATTGCTTAAAATTTATGGCACTAGTAGACCCAACTTGAGTCACACGACTCAAACTGATTAATTTTTTGTTGTAAGTATTTCAACAATTTCAAAGTTTGAGAGTCAGTAGCACAGATGTTGTAAAGGTTTGGTGATCTGTCGTGGAACAAACCTATAGAAGAAGATAACAGTAGTTACCCAGAGCTTGTTTCTGGTTGCAAAGGGGGGCCCATAACAGTTCCAGCTTCAGGGCCCCCAGGTCCACCATTGATCTGCCTCACTGCTAACATCATCTCCAAGTCCCCTGCATTCATAGGTGAGATGGGCAATTTGTGGGGCCCACTCTCTTGGATACTCTACCCTGTTATGTTTGTCTGGTACCAGAAATTATGTCCTATCAGTATCAGATTTTTTTAATTTAATTTTATTTGACCATGCCTTCTATCGTATCACTTATGTTTGCTTTAACTTTGCTGATAATTTTTATGAAATCTGCTGACTTTACTGTGTTGGTCCACTTTACTGTTAGCTGTGTTAATAATACTTGTTAATCCCATTTTCATTGTTAGCTTTTGTTATGCTTATTTAATTTGTTCTATTTCTAGATCTTCTATCAATCCAAGTTCAGTCATCAGTTTAGAACAGGCATCCCCAAATTCGGCTCTCCAGATGTTTTGGGACTACAATTCCCATCATCCCTAACCACTGGTCCTGTTAGCTAGAGATGATGGGAGATGTAGTCCCAAAACATCTGGAGGGCTGAGTTTGGGGGTTCCTGTTTAGAAGATGCAAAAATCCAGAAGCCAGCACAAAGCAGCATTAAAAACATAATAAAAACAGAGCAACCTACAACTGATATTAAAATTATCTTGAAAATCCCACAAAGAGAACATATTGTAATGCTACCCTGGAAGTTATATAACTGAGGGGTAGGATATAAATAAAATACCCACTAATCATTCCTCATATTGTTGAATTCACATTATTAAAACAGCCGAAGCTTAGACGTACATGTTAATTTAAGGCCAATTTTACTCTAAGGAAATCTCAGGGTGGGAGATCATCTTCCCACCAAATGGAAACATCCCATTGATGTTAAAACACAGGGGTGTCACTTCTCATATACCAGAACAATGATTAATTGTTCGCATTTTATATGAAGAATCACAAGCTAAATTACAGCTCTCTTAAAAATAAATTTTTTTTTTTGAAGTACAGGATTCAATAGATTGTTCCTGAAAGACCTCCTGCCATAATGGCCAGCATAAACATGGCATGGCCATCTCTTCTTGATGTTTTCAGAAACAATATTCAAAGGCACTTTCTGAAAGGATGGAAACATTAGACCTTCTCACGAAGAGAAAATTGCTCTTGAAGTTCTCTGAATGGAAGAGACGGCTCCAAAGTTACACTCTTTGACAGGTCATGCAGGGAGAGAGGAAGAAAAAAGGACGTAAACAGAGAAAATCATATGGGAATCTATAACAAAGGATATGCTGAAATGGGAATGATCAGAAACAGAAAAGTATAGAGGTGAAAGTTACACTCAATAGACTATTTCTAGTCACCAGCACGACAGAGACCAAGCCTTCCATTTTACTGTATTAAACATCAGAGACTGGAGAAAATGGTCATAAATAGAACAGCCAGGAGGATAATGAGAGGGAAAGGTTTTTATCTGCTTTATAGATGAATGTACTAGAGTCTCATTTAGAAGAGCAATTCTGTTCCCATGAAACAATTCTCTGCTCATCATAGGCATGGAATAAAATAGACAACCAGATTCTTTGCAAGTGAAAAGGAACGAAAGTATCACTAGAGTATATTGCTTTCAGATGCATACAGCAGAATTCAATTAACATACAAATGTGACACATAAAACTAATTAGATATTGCCAAGGTGACTGAAGATAAAGGAACAACCTACAATCACAATAGAATTTCTTATCTCTGTATCTGTATGTGATTAGATAGATAGATAGATAGATAGATAGATAGATAGATCTATAGATATCACACACACACACACACACACACACACACACACACACAGTCAGGAACTAAATGTCGTCCATCAACTTGTTTCCTTTCAAAATTCTCTACTGCTCTTCTATTACATGGCTTCATATCCTGAGTTATTTTGTGACCATTACGCATATAATAAGAAAATAACCATAAAAGGTAAATGCAATTCCTTTCCCCCCTATTATCAATTTGATTACCAACTATTATCAATTTGATTACCACAATAAATTTAGGATAGTATCATTGGGAAGGAGAAAACAGAATTTTCAGTTGGAAGATAAATATTACCTCCAAGCTAACAGATTTGAGTGTGGGAAATTCGTCATTTCATAACTGTATTGTGGGTGTGCAGTAACATTTCAGCTGACATTTGAAGTTCCTACAGACTGACTATGCAAGGAAGTCACGAGTCCAGAATAACTGTTGGCCTATGAGAAAGGAAAACATTAAAGGTTTGCTGTATGGTGAGGCAAAACTTGCAACTTTGTATAGAATTTGTGTGTAATTTGGGTAGCAGCCATAACACCCACATGACTGTGAAGGCATAAAGGCTTTAAAAAGGCACACTGCATCATTCGGAGCTACAGCTAACATGTGCAATCAAATCATTGTGCTGGTTGGATTAACAATATTGAAAGCAGAAAATGTAATTGTGCACTACATTAAACCAAGATAATGAAATCTATATAGCAAACCCTGGATAACTAGACATGCCTAGTTTTAGCATAAACATGTTGCACATTTCTTCATTCCCATTAGCGTGGCCAAGATCTTACTGCTGCAAATGGAATGGCCAACCCTTTCTAACTGGCTAAAACAGCTGGAATACTAAAACTGAGTTTTTAATTAACTATTATACAATATGAAGTGTATCTTAGCTGGAACATGAGCACAAAGTTAGATGTAAAAAAGCTCACATAACACTTAAGCATTATGGCTGCATTTTAAAACAAGCTGCTATATAATTAAGAAAGGCCAACAATGTAGAAGAACACAGTCTTACTACTTTAAAATAATTAAATTTCAGGCAATATTCCTGGATACAAACTTTTCTGGGTGCTAGTTTTACATACTTTTGAGCATCCATCTGCCATCACTGCCTTACCAAGCAAGGTTGCTGCTTGGTCCTGAATCCTAGAAGACTTAAAAATAGTTATAACGTTAGACATTTTTCTGGGGGGAAATATATGAGGAGGTGGGGTTTCTGATCTAATCCATTATTGAGTTATTTTAAAGCGGTCCTTTTCGTGTAGTCATATAATCACTTAATGGGGAAAATATATACAATGCAAACTTGAAAGGCATGGGGTAACAGAAGTTTGTATGCTGAGAATAGCCACCTCACTGTGACTAGAGCCCTTTGAAGGTCCATTCCCCAGAAGAAGAGCACCCTGTTTGCTGCTGCATACCCCACAAGAGTCCCGAAAAAAGGGACATCCCATTTTCTTGCACAAGGCAAGAACAAATAAACTTTATGTTATGTACTGAAGTTCTCACCCTGGGCCAGCAGGGGGATACTGTAGATAGTTCAGGTCCACATATGCAAATAAGGGGTCGAAAGTGACGTTCAGTGATTGGATAGTTACAGGAAATGGTTACTGTTGCGTTCTAGTGGAGCTCTATATAAGCAGGCTGACTGAACCCTTCAGTTCAGTTCTGTTCCAGTTTACAAATAAAGAGCTGCTTTGGAGAAATCGCTGCGTCGTCTGCTATGTCCACCCACAACTTAACACTTTACCAGTTTATTTGTTAACCTATACAAACCAAAGACTACGGGGTGAGACTGGGGAGAGCCTAAACAGAGGAGATACACTGAAGGGCATACAGGAAGAAAGAGTTGTTCCCAAGTACATCAGAAAGAATTTTATCCAAAACATGTTTCAGTTGAAGTGCTCAAAGGCACACATGTCCATCCAAATCCCTCGGCACGTAAATTGGGTCCTGACCTAGGTCACATCCATACCATAAAGTATTCTTTTTCCACTTTAACAGTCATGAAGAATTCTGGGAACTATAACTTGCTAAGGGTACTGGGAATTATAGATCTATGAGGCCAGCACACTTAGCAAACTACAGTTCCCAGGATTTTCCATAACAATTAAGCATGCTTTAAATGTATTGTGTGGATGTGACCCTAGCCATGCTTTGAAGAAGCCCACTTAATCAAGGGAACTTAAGTTAGTCATGACTAGCTTAATTCCTAATGATTTTAATAGGTCATTTTTAAGGATGACAAAGTTTGGATCTAACTCATTTTAGCCTGAGAATTAAGTTTGAATTTCCTTATGTTATAAGAACTTAGCTGTAGCTGTATCCAGCCCAAAGGATTATGTGCATATTAGAGTTCACGTCTTCAATTTATTAGGCTAATATTTGTATAAGTGGCAGCTTCATTAAAAATAAAATAAAGCACCTAATCATCTATTTCGGAAACATTTTTGGTGAATTCCTGCAGGAAAGCGGAGTTGTGTGACTTCTAAAAAATCTTTCTACAAATCATATGCTACATCTGAGCTGATGACAAGAAGATCAGCTGCAAAATAAGTGACAGTAGACTGTTTATCTTGGCCAACATCTTAAGACCTCCCACCCAGCATTAGGAAAATCAACATATGACTCTCTTTTTTTTGAGGGGGGAGTTCTGTATTTAATGAAGTAAAGTGCTATATGCCCTGCCTTGAGCAAATATAAATCACAGTGTTTGTTGGGTTTGATGATCTTGTTGTCAGCATGTGTCAATAAAAGCCCATGGTTTCTTCATGCTTGAGGTTTTATAAAGCATGACATTAAGGCATTACTAAAGGTAATTTTCAAGTAAGCAGCTATTGTCAACTCTTGTCACACTGGTGAAGGCCAAGAGTCACGTTTTTATCAAATAAAATAAACGCCATGGGTTTGTACTTTGTTTAAACTGGTGCATATCTTTGGTTTCTGTTGAAAAGATGGGAGGATACATTTTTATACTTGTTATTCTGTCTGGTTTCAATTACATTGTGTGTTTACATTGCAGTGGAATCAGATTCCATAACAGCAAGTTCCCAGCACCCAGTAGCTGCTGGCCACATAAAAACTGGGCCTGGTGATGAGGTTGCTGAGGAGAACAGGAAATGGATTACTGTTCCTTGCATATGAACGGCAGACAAGACCAGAGCATATCCCAATAGCAAGATCTCTCTTTTCACTCTCAGGTATATTCTGGACTTCATCACCCCACCCTATCATGTTTGCTCCTTTGTTTTGTGAACACTTTGCATCAATGTACATATGGAATACAGTGGTACCTCGGGTTAGGTACTTAATTCGTTCCAGAGGTCCGTTCTTAACCTGAAACTGTTCTTAACCTGAAGCACCACTTTAGCTAATGGGGCCTCCTGCTGCTGCTGCCCTACCGCTGTGCTATTTCTGGGTTAGCGGAGTCTGTAACCTGAAGCGTATGTAACCCGAGGTACCACTGTAAACCCCTGGCAAGGCCAAGGACATCCTCTGTAACTTTGATCAAGATCCATCTCCTGCTTTGCCCTATGAATAACAGCTTCCTGTCTCGTGGCTTAGACTGTCCAATATTGATGGGGAAAGGTTCAGATGTAACCTTAATCAAATGAATGATTAATCTTGTTGCTGCTGTTGTTTTATTTATACCCCAGCCACTCTGGGCGGCTCCCAACAGAGGACTAAAAACAGAATAAAAGTTCAAACACTAAAAACATCCCTAAACAGGAAATGTCACGTCATGCACAGAAAGAACCAACAATTTCGTTTCCATGTCGCTCGCTGACGTCACCTCTTATCCGCTATTGCATTACGCTGCAGCTTGTGGTTAAGCAATTCAGATTAAGTTTTAAGTTAGGACTTTTAATGAAAATGAAATAATTTTAACTCATGCATTACAATCAGTCAGCAAACAGAATAATATCCAAAGCTAGGCCAAATGGACAGATAACTGCGGTGCAAAAAACAAAAACCCTGTCTGTCAGGGCCGCCTCAGGTCCCAGCTCACAAGAGACCAACGCCAAGTCCACTTTATTTACAAAAGTCTTTATTGAAGTACATTGTTTGTTCCACAGCCGAGGCGCGCAGCCCCACGTCTGTTACGCTTAGACCGCTGAAGTCCCCTCTGAATCAGTCCCGCCTCTACACCAGTTTAAGAGGCTTGTGCTAGTCCACCTCTTCCTGTCCTTCCTTTTCCGCAGGGTCTTTCTGCCCCCCTGGGTTCCTTCCCTCCTGCTTTCCCCTGACGCTGAGTCCCCAGACGCCTGCTCCCCCCTCCTCCGTGCTTTGGGACCAGGCTCCTCCTCCGGGCTCTCCGCATTTCCGCGCGCCTCCACATTTGAACTTGGCGCGCGTTCGCTACCCCTGACCTTCCTCTTGACAGTTATACTACTCTCTGTACTACTCTCCGCCCCTTCCGGCAGGATGTCTTGCCCCGATCTCCTTCCCCTGTCTGCTTCCTGCTCTGCTCCGTGTGTCACACTGGGAACTCCACCCTCTTCACTCCGTTCCGGCTGGGAAGCCGGCCCCGATCTCCCACTCCCACTCGGGGTTTCCCTGCTGCTCCCCTGCTCCTGACGAGTCCCCCCTGTGGCTCCCCTTGGCCTGACCAGGGGCGCCCCCTTTTGGGAATCCTCCGATTCACTTGAGAGACTCATGGAAGCCCTCAAGTCATTGTCATCCTCCTCCTCCTCGTTCCTGGATTCTTCGCCCTCGCTCTCAGTCTCCTCCCTCATCTGTGCCTCTCTCCCTGAACCCCTGACACTGTCAAAATGCTTTGAGTGTACTCATCATTAACATCTGTCTAAATCTAATTTCTATGACCCTCACAAATGATTTTTTAAAGGCAAAACATCCCACAGCATGAATAAGAATGCATGCATTTGTTTTGTATTTATTTATTTAATATCAACAGTGTTATAGCTTGACAGTTCCTTGGTGTCTTTAAGATAGTGGTTCTCAGAATGGAACGAAAACATGACTGGCTATGACAAGGGGTGGAAGCTCTACCCAATGTATGTCTTCACTGGGGGGACGCGACTAAGTGCAAGCACACTCTTCCTATTCAGAAACAGTTACACCTGAACCCCTTTTCTGACCAATTCTGTACTAGAGTCCTTCTAAGATTCATTCACTCTTCTGGTGGTCCTGAATGATATGACTCACTCCCCCTTTCCTTCTTCTGTGCTCCTGGAATATTGATTCAAAAATTCATGCTTATCACTCAATATCTCATCAGTTGTTGACTTGCAACTGAATATATGAGCCGCTCCACTGAAAAGCATTGTGTCTGGAGTGCTATGAAAGCTCGGTGATATGTGATCTGCAGTGGCTGTTTCACATTCACATTGCCCGTTGTGGCAGTTGTTGAGTGATGAACACCTATGTGTGTACTCACCTAAACACTGAACCATCTTTTTGCTCTTTGTTTTGGCTTGTTTCTTTTCCGGGGGCTGGGGGTGGTTTGCTTCTTTCTTTGAACCAGGGACATTACAAACACACCTTTTCAACATCTCTCATGAAGCTAAAACAAATTGGCAAGTGAGGCTTTCCCCCATTGTAAAGCTTGATTGCTACAAGAAGCTACCCTGCCAAAATTAATATTTCTATACAATGATTAAAGTCATAAGCATTCTGTTCTGCTGGACTATGACAGCAGCAGGCAAGGCTAGCTACCGTATATTTCGCCCTATAGGACGCACTTTTTCCCCTCCAAAAATGAAGGGGAAATGTGCATCCTATGGGGCGAATGCAGGCTTTCGCTGAAGCCTGGAGAGCGAGAGGGGTCGGTGCGCACCGACCCCTCTCGCTCTCCAGGCTTCAGGAAGCTCTGCGCAACCCTCGGGAGACCGGCGCGACTTCGCGCCGGTCTCCCGAGGGTTGCGCAGAGCTGCCTGCAGTCCAGGGCTTCGCGCAGCTCTGCGCAGCCCTAGGGAGCCTGGCACGAAGTCGCGCCAGTCTCCCGAGAGTTACGCAGAGCTGCCTGCATTCTGAAGCCTGGGGCACGCTGAAGAGCGCGCCCGGGCTTCGCGCAGCTCTCCACAAGCCTGGGGAGACCGGGGCGAATTCCCGCCGGGCTCCCTAGGCTTGCGGATAGCAGGCTGTTCTCGGGCCTGGGGTCGGGGGAAGCTCAGGCTTCCCCCGCGCCAGCCCCGTGCCTGGGGGAAAAATAAAAATTGTTTTCTTTATTCCCCCCCCCCCAAAAAAAACTAGGTGCGTCCTATGGGGCGGTGCGTCCTATGGGGCAAAAAATACGGTACCTTCTAACCTCTTACTGTGCACTTGTAAACCTTGGGAAAAGTTCCTTTTAGACAATGCACTCTTCTATTTCATTTGTGGCTGCTTGCATGTTTTTTATTAAACTGAATATTTTTCACTACTTCACCATGATAGTTACTCAAAAATAATGCCTTCATTGAACAATGAAATGCTTCTGTACTTTGTAGGTATAGTGTATTTAAATTCCAGCAGACTCTCACCTTTATAAATGAACCCATGGGTGAGATCCAGGCTGCTAACAGAGCAATCATTCCACAAAGGAGAGCCCTGCCCTTAACGTAGTGCAACGGTCAAATCTAACAGGTAGAAGCAGGGCCGGATTTAGGTTTGATGAGGCCCTAAGCTACTGAAGGTAATGGGGCCATTTATATGTCCAGCTGTCCTTTGTCAATAACAAATTGTCGCTGTTTTGTGTTGAATATATGCTGTATGGTCATTGATGGACCTAATAGGTATCTAAAGCCATTTGCACATGTTGCCATGCAACCAGTCCATGAAGAATGTAGGCACCCTATATATAAAAATGAGCAAACCAGTGATATTTTAGGGAGCAGGCTAGCAGCCAGGGCCCAGTACTTGCATCATAGGAGCCTACACAACACAAAAGACTGTTGCTGCATGTAGGTTTTATTTTATTAGTTTTTTGTCTTATATTTTGGAAATACACATCTAGGTTTTTTTCTTTAAATTTTTTGGGGGCCCCCAAGAGAGTGGGGCCCTAAGCTATAGCTTGTTTACCTTGCACATAAATCCGGCATTGGGTAGAAGTGTGCATTGTTAAGCTCCCATAGGTTTCGTACTGTGATGCTACTTCTGCTTGCAGAACAAACATTTCATAGGATTGCGGAGTTCCAGAGATTCAAGAAGCCAAGCAGAGATGTGAGTTTTGCAGAGAGAGAGAAATGTGAGTTGGAAAAGTTTCGAAGGATAAATAAATAAACAATTCCTATGCAAATTGTGCTGTTTTGCATGTGGTGATGTGTATCAGCACATTTTCAGTTTGCATGGAGGAGGATTGATTTCGTAGAAGAGTGATCTAATTTAGTATGTTTATTTTACCCATGTTTAGTCAACAAAGCTTGAAACTGCACTAATACTGTATTTGCAGTGGCCATTCATACGTTGTTAATTATGAGTTTATGAAATGGAAAAATTCCCAAGGGAAAAAATGAAGCCTCTGGCCCTGCCTGTCTCTGGCATTTGACACTCACAACCAAACACACATGCACACACATTTGACCAGGTGGGGATGCAGTTCTCTGTCCCAAAAAAGCCCCTTCCCTTTGCTTTAGAGCATAGAACTGGAAACCCAACATGCTACAGAGATTAACATCATTTTCCTGTACACTAGTACCAGTCAATTCTATCCAGTCAGAGATAGATATTTGTTTACAACAAAGTTAATTTCTATTAAAGTTCACAACATTATTGTGGAAACACTGTTTTGTGATACTGCCTTTTATTTTTGACTCCAGATTTTTAATCCCTGTTGATAACTTGGAGATCTCTGTAGGCGGCAAAATATTATTAATTTCCCCCTAAATATTAATATTCAGCGTATGCAGCTGAATAATTAATAGCTGCAAATAAAGATGGGATTCGGTTGAGAGGACAGTAGCTGAACCATAGAAATTAGGAGGTGAAGATGCCCCATGGGTCATTTTGCCCATTTGTCTTTCTTGGCAGGAGACAGTCGGCGGCTATGCATGAAATGACTTGAAAAATCTTCTCCAAGAGTTTTGCTTTAAGTTTAGTTATTTTCTATGTTGTCGTCGTATTTTAACATTCATAAGCAGAAATAGTGTTCGCTTTGGTTCTTTCAGGGGTGAGGAAAGGTGTGATGAGCCACCATCGGCAGGGGTGAACTATTCTGGAATTTGGAAACAGTGCCATCTCAGTGGCAGAGAACCTTCTCCTCCAGTTGAAATTTGTGAAAGAAGCAGAGCAAAAAAAATAAGAACTTCCCTCTCAAACTTTTCCCCACTTTCGCTTTTCCCAGACATTTTAGTCCTGTTTTTGGCTGTGGGCTTAGCAGCTTCCTCTGAACTCTTCTGATTTCTCTGAAGTTACATCACACTTTCTGATGCTGCTTTTTATTTTGGTAATCGACTCCCAGGTATCTAATCCTGAAGTCCACTGCAGAGAAGGAACAGGACCCAGTGCCCATAATGGAGTGCATTCCAGGGCTAAGACACATGGATAGCGAGAGGATACTGTAGCACCCAACAACCAGGTCACTGGTGTCATATTAAATTGGAGTTATTCAGGTGTCATGTACCATGCACAACGTTGACATAACAAATGCATGTCTTCGCCACCAACTCATGACAAGCTCGCTAAAGATGTCCAGGCTACCATTCTCATGCAATGGCATTCAGCAATGGTATCAGTTCCACAGCAAATTGCTGACTGGGACACCAACTGTCCATAAATTTGGATTATACAACAACAACAACAACAACAGCAACAACAACAACAACAATTTATTGTTTATACCCCGCCCATCTGGCTGACTTTCCCCAGCCACTCTGGGTGGCTTCCAACAAAAGATTAAAAATACATTGCAACATCAGTCATTAAAAACTTCCCTAACCATAGCTGCCTTCAGGTGTCTTCTAAAAGTCAGGTAGTTGTTTGTTTCCTTTACATCTGATGGGAGGGTGTCCCTCAGTGCGGGTGCCACTACCGAGAAGGCCCTCTGCCTGGTTCCTTGAACTTCTCTTCTTGCAGAACCGCCAGAAGGCCCTTGGTGCTGGACCTCAGTGTCCAGGCTGGACGATGGGGATGGAGACGCTCCTTCAGGTCGTTTAGTGCTTTAAAGATCAGCACCAACACTTTGAATTGTGCTCAGAAGCGTACTATTTATAGGCATAAAGGGGTACACAAAAATAAAGAAAATAAGGTTATTAGTTATATAATTGTACGCAATTGTGCAGCTGTGTAGCCTAGCCAAAATCTAGATCTTATTTTTGTGCATGCATTTTAAATTGGCCAGGCATGCACTGCATCCATGGATACAAAGATTCCTGCTGCATTCATCTGCTAAATATTAATCTGCTTTCTGATGAAATCTTAATTCCATCCAAGGAATGCATGCATGCTCTGCTCTTCCATCCTGACAAAATGTCGTCAATAATAATTCTGGATGCAAAGCCCTAATGCTGTCCTCTCCGGTCACACAAGCAAAAAATAAATTTGAT
The DNA here is from genome assembly GCF_964188315.1 of Podarcis muralis. NCBI lineage: Eukaryota > Metazoa > Chordata > Lepidosauria > Squamata > Lacertidae > Podarcis > Podarcis muralis. The sequence continues at coordinate 41,250,785 of NC_135663.1, read as the reverse complement.
ACACCTATTTTATTCATACTTAAGTCCAACCTCATAGAAACACTGGCTTTGGCCGCTAGATCTTCCCGTCAATTTGAGATTCATTTATTTTATCTGCTACAGCCTACTGTAAAACCTAACACTGGCTGTGGTACGTTGCTGCCCCCAAGCGGCCAGCAGGGAGATGATCTCTTCACATTGAATTTTATTATTTTCTGTGCAAAAGTAAACTACGTAGCTGATTTGCAACATCAGGACCACAAAGGAGTACACTAACAGATGAATTGGGAGTCAGCAGGAAACCCTTGATTATCTGAAGTGTTTAGTAGTCTGGTAGCATTAGAAGCCTGAAACTGTGTGGACAAAAGCTGAATCAGGCTTTCAGCTGCAGAATATCGTTTCACTCAGTGGATCTTAAAAATTGTATGGACAGATTCTAGTTTTTATACCAGTTTCAATGGCATCAAAGCACCCATACATTCAGGCACATGTATAGACACCATTAGAGGTGAGAAATTTATTCAGCATAGGACAAATAGGTCCCTGCTCTCAATGAGCCTGCCTTTTAAAACAAACACTGGAGAGCAACAAAAACAAAAGGTTGGGGGAGAGAAGAGAAGAATGTGATCAGTGCAGGCAGATATTTAGCTTACTAGAAGTTTGGAAGTAGGATTCAAGGGTTAAGCCAAAAGACATGCAGGAAAAGTGGGTTTTGATATAGATTCAAAAGGAGTAAAGTAAGCCAAATTTAACATGTGTTTCCATGGACTGCTGTAAAATTGACTCACGGTGAAAATCAGCTGCTAGTAGACTATTTTCAACAAACCCCTTTCATAACGGTTCTACAAGTTCTAAACTGGAAATAGGAAGTTTTTGCATTCTTCATTTTCACCACAGGGCGTCAGTACTGAAACAATGAATCTTGGAAATGGACTCTAGTCCAGGAAAGTAACACAGATGAACGGGGCTACCTCACTGTCAACCCATGAATTATCCCCCAGAATTTGTGGGTCACTTCCCCCTGTGGTGTGATGATGAATGTCTTTCTTACCACCAAGATATGTAAACGTAAGAGAGGTTTTGTTTGTGTGTTTTGTATTTTTAAAATCACACAGATAACTAATCTCGTGGAAGTGTAATCTTTGGACTTTGGAAGTTCCTCTTAATATTTGGCAGTTGCTAACAACTGAGGGGATTTAAAAATCACCTGTACCACCACCATTGTGACAGAACAATGTCTGGTCAATGGAAAGATTTGTACCAGCAAAGTTTGACTGAAGGGACACAAATGAGAAATCTGAAAAGGAAATAAGATTGTCATATAACTGAGAATTGTGTCATAGAACCATCGAATTGTAGAGTTGGAAGGGACCATATAAACACACTGGGTTGTATCCAGTGGTGTTGTTCAGCTGAGGTATGGCTTTGCAGCAATTCCTCTCCCTCTAATGTGCCCATGCCACCTTAAATCTGCTCTGGAGATTTGGGGGACCCTCCGCAGCAGATTTAGGGAGGTTTAGGGTGACATGAAATGGCTAAAAATTGCTTCCCACCCCATTCCACTGACAGAAGCCTTCCTGTCAACTGTGTGACATCACAGGATCCTACCCTGTCTGTACAGAACTATAAAATATATGTGACCAACAAGCTATTTTTCGCTCTATAAGACGCAGCAGACCACAAGACGCACCAAATTTTTGGAAGAGAAAAACAAGAAGAAGAAAAATTCTGAATCTCAAAAGCCAGGACAGCACAGTGAAAGCAGCAATCCCTCTTCCTGTTCTGGTTTCTGTGATAGCTGCATAGCCTGCATTCACTCCATAAGACGCACACACATTTCCCATTACTTTTTAGGAGGGAAAAAGTGAGTCTTATAGAGCAAAAAATATGGTACTTTGTTTGAAAGAAATAAAGCAGAAATGCATGAAGGGAAACTAGATTGTTTTGTTTTGTAAGTGAATGTTTTGGAAGATTTCAGTAGGCAATATGTCATTGACTGTTCCTACAGTACTTGTTGTTGTGGTGGTGGCTCCACTGTTCAAGCTCTGAGTTAGCTGAACCAGATATTAATTTCGTAGAAATCCACAGGTTCTGTTAATAAGTGACAATTTTTGGTAAAGACTGGATGAACCAGCCCCCTTCAGCCTCCTTTCTGGAATTTGAATAGCATACACAAATGTAGGAGCTCCAGGTACAGAGAATTCTGCCCGCTGTGTATTAAATGCATCTACAATTCTCCTTTACATTCCAAATGCAGACCAGTGCATAGCAAATATTGACTGTAGAGCAGAATGACTTTTTAACGACAGAAAGTATCATGCCTTCTATGACAAGTGGATGGGATGCACAAAGCAGATACGGGATATGTAAAAGGGCATCGGTAGTGTTTGTCTATCCTTTGCACTGTTTTTGTCATGTGACCTGGGCAAACAGTGACACTGAGTACAACTTGTACAAGCAACAAGGTATGTTCTTATTTGAGGTTATTTAACTGAGTACTACAGAGAAAATTCTTGTGAATAACTAGAATAAGAAAAAAGGAGTGAAGGGAGGTTTGCAAATAGCTAGAAATACACTTGCCCTTACCTTTCATGGTGGTGTTGTGGGTTGGTGCCACCTGCCTGTCGCAGCCTGATGACAGGGCCCCTTTTTGGTGGCAGCCACCAGCCATCAGAGGCTTGCAGCCTACCTTGATGGCCCAGGCTGTAGATACTAGCGTCCCTGAAGATTGGCCTATTGCAAGCAGGCTTAGGGACTGGCCAACTGAGCCCACAGGCTTGGGTTCATTCCAGGGGTATATAAGAAGGTCCACCAACCCTGACCTCATCCACTCTGTTGTCAGATCTCCCACTCTCCCTGTCTTGTATTTCTGCTTTGACCTTGCTATGAGCATCCTTGGTCACCATGTTTGGGGCCGGGCAGGAATTTCCCACCTGGCAAATTGACTCCCACCTTGTGGGTTTGCCTGTCTTACTGCAATCAACACAATTTTAGATAATAGAATAATAATAATAATAGTAATAATAATAATAATATTTCTTTATACCCCGCCCATCTGGCTGGGTTTCCCCAGCCACTCTGGGCGGCTTCCAACAAAATATTAAAAATACATTAAAACATCAGTCGTTAAAAACTTCCCTAAACAGGGCTGCCTTCAGATGTCTTCTAAAAGTCAGATAGTTGTTTATTTCCTTGACATCTGATGGGAGGGCGTTCCACAGGGCAGGCGCCACTACTGAGAAGACCCTCTGCCTGGTTCCTTGTAACCTCACAGTGAGGGAACTGCCAAAGGCCCTCGGAGCTGGACCTCAGCTGAACGATGGGGATGGAGACGCTTCTTCAGATATACTGGACCGAGGCCATTTAGGGCTTTAAAGGTCAGCACCAACACTTTGAATTGTGCTCGGAAATGTACTGGGAGCCAACGAAGGTCTTTCAAGACTGGTGTTATGTGGTCTCGGTGGCCACTCCCAGTCACCAGTCTAGATGCTGCATTCTGGATTAGTTGTAGTTTCTGGGTCACCTTCAAAGGTAGCCCCATGTAGAGTGCATTGCAGTAGTCCAAGTGGGTTTAGGCACTGGTAAGCCTTCGTCTTGGAGGAGAGATTGTAGCATCTGCCTGCCCCTCCAAAGGAAAAAAAAAAGGTAAAGGTAAAGGATCCCTGACAGTTAAGTCCAGTTGCAGACGACTCTGGGCTTGTGACGCCCATCTTGCTTTATAGGCCAAGGGAGCTGGCGTTTGTCTGCAGACAGTTTTTCCAGGTCATGTGGCCAGCATGACTAAGCCGCTTCTGGCAAAACCAGAGCAGTGCACGGAAATGCCATTTACCTTCCTGCTGGAGCAGTACCCATTTATCTACTTGCACTTTTTTGGCATGCTTTTGAACTGGTAGGTTGGCAGGAGCTGGGACCGAGCAACAGGAGCTCACCCCGTCGCAGGGATTCGAACTGCCGACCTTCAGATTAGCAAGCCCAAGAGGCTCAGTGGTTTAGACCACAATGCCACCCGCGTCCCTCCCAAAGGAAAAAGGGATATCCTATTAAAGACATCTGGAAGGTGATGCTTCTGTCCAGATGCCCAGGTGGGGGTTATGCACCAATCTATACCTTTACTGAACAGCCCATTGCATGCTTGCAGCTGATCAGGTGGGACCATGGTCCTCTGCTGCCTTATAAGCAAGTGATCAGCAGACAAACAGATTGAGGCTGCATGTTATTAGACAGGGATTTTGCTCCAGGCCACACAAGCATACTGTTAGATCAAAACCAGGGAGTGTATCATATCCATATTTCCTGATCAATTGCCACATAATAATTTCTGTAGCAATAGCAAATTTTACTAGTTATTATATCCACCAGCTCAAGCCATCCCTGATTTATAATGTTTGTGAACAACATAGTTGGCATGCTATTGTCTGGCAAGGACTTCTACTTAAAACAGCAAACATTTCTTGGACTAGAATCAGACAGTTTCTCCATCCTTAGCAGCCAGATACTTTCCAATCAAAAGCTGCTTTGCAGCTGAATTTTTTCAAGCTATGTTGATGGTAGGTTGCATTTTGATGCTGAGGGACTATTTCTCTACCTTCCAGTGGTCAAGAAAAAACAATTATGAAAATGCTGCTTAAATAGGGTCCTTTGACAGTAATTGTGAATGCACTTCGCTGTCAAGATGCTATTTAGTGGTTATCATATAATATCACAGTTCCAGTGGAGAGACAAGTCGTGCTGTTCTAATTACTGGTTTTGATAGGACAAGTAAATTTTCATCTGCCAGTTAAATTATTCTTATGTATCAGTTCAGAGACTCACAGTGCCATTCCAACCATGTTTGCTCAGAAGTATAACCCCCAGATTTCAGTGGAATTTTCTTCTGCATGAGCATGCTTGGTAGCTGAGACTAAATTGAGCAACAATTTAAAAATTAGTAACATTCTTCACATTTAGTAACAAGCAGGAATGCTTGCTTTTTACACACACAGCACAAACTCTGAAATCAGCTAACTGAATTGCAGTACCCCCAGAGCCTTGTGCCTATGGGAGCTTTTGGATTTTCATCTAAGTCTCATGAGCGTAACAACAAAACGGCTGCTGTGGGCTCAAAGGTGGAAAAATGCATGCCAGCTCAGTTTTCCACAGAAGATGGAAAGTAAGGAAAAGGTTTCCACCTCCCACTCTTGGCAAGAGCTTTGTAGGTACCATGTGAGGCCTCAGCACACACATACACAACTTGTGGGGGGGGGAGGGTTAGTGCTACTGGATATAGCTGTAGGAATGCATGCAGTCCAATAAGTGTCCATGTACTTTTTCCAATCCCAGCTGCTAGATTCACTGCATGCCATTTTGGGAGAACCTGTTCTTTGTTGAGCCACAGACATTCCAGCGAAGGCTTTTGCATCAATGGAAGATAGCCTGCTGCTGCCCCAAGGAGTTCATAATGGAACTCACTGGTGGCTCCATTTATATTCACAAAACATATACACAACCATTGTCATTACTGTGTGTGAGGCCAAATTATAATCCATCCTTTGCATTGCTTATTCTCTGGTATCATGCACTCATTGTGTCTGTGCATCTAACACACCTTTGTGCATACTGAAGTGCTAGAAGCTGGATAAAGAGCCAGATTCTGTATATGATTCCAGTTCCTGCTTTGTTCGCATGAGGTTTTGTTTTTAGCCCCTCCATGACAGTCCAGGAAATGGCCACAAAAGTTTGTGAAACTTGACCTTTCTGAAACACATTTTTTGATTAGCACTCCGTATTGGATCGTATGGAACCCCTGGGGAATAGACAGCTAAAGTAAAGGTAAAGGTACCCCTGCCCGTACTGGCCAGTCGCGTCCGACTCTAGGGTTGTGCGCTCATCTCACTTAAGAGGCCGGGAGCCAGCGCTGTCCGAAGACACTTCTGGGTCACATGGCCAGCGTGACGAAGCTGCTCTGGCGAGCCGGCACCAGCGCAGCACACAGAAACGCCGTTTACCTTCCCGCTAGAAAGTGGTACCTATTTATCTACTTGCACTTAGGGGTGCTTTCGAACTGCTAGGTGGGCAGGAGCTGGGACCGGAAGACGGGAGCTCACCCCGCCGCTAGGCCCAAATTAAAATGGGTTCCAATATCTGTGGTAAGTTGAGCAAAAGACATTGCAATTGGCTTTGCTGGATACAAGCACAAGTAAGCTTGCAGACATAGATTTGATGCCTGCATTCCGAGAGCCTATTTGTAATTTCAAGCAGACAGATTTCACATTCCTCCACTCAGTTTTGTTGTCTTGGGGTGCAGAAGCTGTGGGGTTGTGGGGAACCAGTATCTTAGCATGAGGAAAGCTGGTTGGTTCAGTCATCTTGAGGGCTGTCCTACCTGCCTGTCTGATTGTTTGCTTATATGCTAAGATACACACTGTTAAAGCACATGGCCCATGAGCAGATTAGCAGTGAGGAAAAAGCTGGGGAAATTAATTCTCAAGTATATATGATGATGAAATCCCTGTGTATTCCTCTGAAACCAGTTGCCACATACTTCAAATGCAGTGAATAAAGTTACTCAGAACAGCATCTCATATGTTGTGACCCCCTTCAATCCCCCATCATTTAACTCCCTATTGGAAATATATCCGATCTAAAATGAAAGGGCAGGACAGGGGCAAAGGAGTAAGAGAAGGTGTTGCAAGAATACTTAAAGAAGGATTCCTCTAACAATCAAATGGTAGCCTTGATTTTGCTGCCTCCTAGGTATTGCTGGTGAAGTTTCTGATGTGCTTATGTGAAGTGGCTGCTCTAAGTAAAAGCTTTGTGGCACACATTTCAGCCACTGCTTTCCCCAGGATGAAGGAGTTTTACTTTCAGGAAGAGACCTGTGTGCCCTGAGACCATAACAAATCAAATGAAAGCATCCTCTTTCAGTCATTGCCATAAACATTTATTTTGGGGAGCTGAAAAACAGCTCGGCAATGTACTCCAGACCATCACTTATGGAAAAAGAAGGCATTTTATATATTACAAGTTCATGTCTCAGTTTTCAAAACCCTGACCTTACTCGTGCTTAGCAAAATATTTCAAAAAAGAGTTGAGCTATTGTGACCCATTAGATAAGAAAAGCTGGGTTTGTATCTTGGAGACCAGAGTTCATCAAATACCAGGTACCTGCTGCGTGGTCTTGGGCAAATCACACTCTCTACCTTGGTTCCCCGTCTATAAAATGGGAACAACAATAATCCATCTCACAAGATTGTCATGAAGGCAAAACACAAAGTTGCAAAGCATTTTACAAATCAAAGTCAGAATTAGGTGAGTGTTGAATGCATAGGGTGCATGTTTTTCCACCTAGCAATATACTTTGTAACTTTATCAGTGCTGCAGAAATTGTGAATCAACCCCTAGAGGCATCCAGTCAGCAGCTGTGTTTTCTCTGATTTTCTGCTACTGCTGAGCTCTCCTTCTGCTTCTGTTCTTAAGCATTTCTGTTCTCTGGGAAAATGACATCACTTCTGTTTCGTATAGGCCCTAAAGTAGCATATTTAAGTCTTTGCTTCTCCATTTAATATTGGCAATCTGACTTCTCTTTTAATTGTCAGGTGTGCTGTTCCCTTCTCTTTGGCTCTACACTGGATTCACATGCACAAATGAATAGTATTTTGAAATGCTTAAAATTAACATTTGATCACAAAATGCCAGTACTTCCAAGCACTTAGGAAAAACTGTGGTGGCTTAGCAATCAATTTGGATTAAAATATGAATAAAAGTTACCTGAGTTGAACATTTATAATTTTTATAATAAAGAATCATGAAAAAAAAAATCATGGTTTCTTATTTTTATCTACAATTATAAAGGCTGGCATCCTTTTTTTTTTTTTTTTAGTCACTTATAATTGGAGAAGGATGAAATTCAGCTGTGGTTGCTTCATAATATATGCCAAGCATTATGTACAAAATGATGTTCTGTCCTCCTAAGCCAAGTCAAATATTAGCACAGTCCCTCAGTAAGGAGTCCTGGAGTCTCTCATAGCATTACTCTATTACCTTAATAACATAATGTGGAATTGATTGTCTCTATGCAGTATAGAAGATCAATGTGGTAAGTGGTACGACATGTTATTATCGCTGAAAAGAGGATTATATAGATTTTGCTACCTTATTTCTTCAGTTACTCGATACTACAGGGTAGATTTTTATTTTTATTTTATTTACAATTATTTCTATGCCACCTCCCAAGGCATGTCACATTAAAACATTATCTTCACAATCACAAAACTCAATAGTACAACCGAAATACATGTCTAAGCAAAAGCCCCAATGAGTGCAGTAGGGCTTCCTCCCAAGTAAATGCGTATAGGACGGCAGCCTAAAATAGTTATCTGAGCAAGCTTAGCAAATCAGACAGAACATTGTTAAACAGGGGCAACAACAACAACAGTTCAAAGCATTAAAATAAATGGATCTGAGTTGTTTGCCTCATCATCTCTAAATTTTATTTGTAAATTGTGGAGCTGATTATTGTGCTTTAGATACTATAGTACATTGCACATAAATAGATATAGATTTCTATACTGTTACATACTGTATGCATAAAGTATAATGTTAAAGGACCGAGCTTCATACAGTTATTTACAGGGAATTGACATGGAAGATTTTCAGTCTGAATCATCACTGCTGAAGTAGGAACTGTCACAATATTCTGCTGTGTAAAGGAACTTGTGAACAGTAGGGTTCATCCTGGGGATCCAGTGACGAGGCACCAAATATGTTGAAAGGTTGAACAAATCAACAAACACTTTGTATCGGTCGCTGCCAAGGAAAAAGAAACGTATTCATATTTTTAAAGGGGGGAATGGTATTCCATATTATTTTCTAGTTCCGTAGGTCATGATGGAGTGTGCTTTTGATATAGATAGTTCTGTTTTCATGTTCTACTGGCCTCCAGCACTAAAGCTGAATAGAAAGTGGTGAACTAGGGCCATGACAGTGCTATGATCTTATGCTACAAATTCTGCAGTGCCAACAACATGGCTCCTGTAGTGGTGGGTCCCCTTTAAAGTCCGCTGTGGCCTGATTCAAGCAGCTGCATGGATTGCAGTATGAAATGTAACCAGATGAATTTATGACAAGCCAGAGGAAAATTAGGGTAATTTTGACCACAAGAGCAACAACACCAGTGTAGCTACTTATGGACACCATCTTTATTTAGCCACATTTTTCACATTCCTGCATTCATGGCTGGCAGGGAACATCCTTGTCCTAGCTTATAGCAGCCTTCCCCAATCAGCACCTTCCAGATATTTTGGATCACATCCTTGCAAGTGTTGGCTGGGGCAGGTGAGAGTTGCGGTCCAAGCGATCTGGGAGGTACCAGATTTGACAAGACTGGTTTATAGCAATGAATTTATCACACTAATTTAAGATACCTTTGTCCTGAACCTGCTACCAGTCACTTTCACTGGGTGGGGAAAAAATTCTAGTGTTTTGAAATAGGGAAATAAACTTATTTCTCCATCTTTACTCTCCCTGTAAACTGTTAAAATCATATTTGTTAGTAGCAGTGTCATTTTTTTTATTTAAAAGAAAACCCTCAGACACAAATTTTGAAACAGTGTTAAAGCAAATATGTTCTATGTTAAAAGAATGGCTCTCTTCTTTCTTTTTTCATATCATCATTGTTTTTTGACTTGTCCATGTACATTGCCATTTATGAAACATGACTATAAAGTGGAACTCTATTTCCTAGAGACTCACCTCACAGTTGAGCGTAAATATTGATATCCTGAGGATCCTCCAGTCCCAGCCTTGCTGCCAATCATTCTGTGCACCATACACACATGGTTATCTAAATAGATGAACTTTTTTTTTAGTGCGTATCTCATTAAAAAGGCTATCGTATTACGACTGGAATGGCCCTTTAAAAAGTTGTATAATGCATAGCTTGGCTTCTCTGTATTGCAAATTTCAGTGTCTTTACATTAACATATTTCACCCAACTATATAATTTAATACTATCAACACATATCATGCTTTGCAATACCTGCCTATTCAGAGGTAAGTCCCACAGAGGTAAGCAGGTATAGGATTGCATCTTTAGAGTTTTTAAAGTGTCTTGTCTAAGACAGTTCAGTATCATATTGCAAATGAGACTGAAACTGAATGGCCTACTGAATGTGATTTCATGGGAAAGGCAAGATTTGAATTGGGAGACTTCCTGATGTGTAGCTCAATGTTTTGCCACTGTGCATCTAGTTATAAGGCAATTTTATTCAGTTAACTAGTTCAGGTAAAAAAGAAGAAGAAGATGGGGTGAATATTTTTCTAATAGACAAGGTAGATCCCCTAATAGACAAGGTAGATCCCCAAATATCAAGTAGAAAACTGCAGATATGTACTTACTAAGAGACAAAGGGTCTGTCTGCAGTATTTGTTCACCATGAATCAATGGTGCACATATTTCAGGAATCTGCAATGCATCTTTGTTCTCAATCCTATCACGCCACAACAGTGTTAGTTTGTGGTCTGTGTGCAAAGCTGCCAGGTGTCATCCACATGTAACAGCAGGGAGTAGGTAGCTATGTGATTTCCCATGTTTTGCAGGACAAGCATGAATTAATTAGCCACACATTTCATCAGTCAGTTCTCTGTACAACCTCTTGGGGTTTCAGTACTGTTATAGTAGCAATGTGCGTTAACAGTGCTTTTTTCTGGGGGGACACAGGGGTGCATACATTTTATGAATCTTTGTACTTTTGTCCATTTACTATATTTATTTTCCCCGGTTTGAACTATAAAATGGTGATTTTCTTGAGTCAAAATGAGAGTACCCCTAAACATTTTTTTTTGGGGGGGAGCACTGTGCATTAGTGTGTTGTGGCGGTCATAGCACAGGAGAGGAAACTTACATCTCCATTTAGTCATCAGCACATCGATATCCATCAGAGAAGTGAGGATCTGAAAAGGAACCTGAAAACGAGGCTCCTCTCTTAAGGAGGTGGGGAGGACAGAGGAAAAACTCATTAATGTACTAAAATTCTCATTTTTTACTGTATACATCAGAGGAAAAGGCACATTGGTAAATACATGCTATGCTATATTTTATACTAAACTTTGCAAAAGTACTTTAATGGCCTGCTATGGTTGAAATGTTGCCATTTCAAAAACAGCAGTAAATTGATAACAAAGATAACATTCGAAACTGGCGTCTCACAAGATTACATGGTTCTGCTTCTATTCTATTTCTACTGACATATATATGAGTTAAGAGGAGCTGGAGAGGGGAGTTTCATGCTGATGGTTCTGTAAGCGTAAAGGCACAATTGTTTATTGACTCTAGATCATGTGGCATTCAGCAGCTAAATTATAACCAGCTTCCACATAAGATAGAAAGATGGGCAGTGCATTCCTGTGCATGTTTTCTGAGAAGTAAATCCCACTGTGTTTAATGGGGTTTACTCCCTAGGAAGTATACTTAGGGCATAGTTCTATGATACCTTGGAGGATGATTGAAAAGGCAGACTTCCACACCCCAGCTTTAAGAATGCTTAGCCTTACACTTTATTTACCAATAGTAATGGAAACATAATGTGAAATCCTAGAATGTTTCATTCTGAAATCCAAGCCCTTTCCCAACCTTCTACAGTTCACCCAGGCAAAGACTGCAGGGGACATCTACTTGCAAAAATCCAAATACAGTTGTACCTTGGTTGTCGAACACCTTGCGACTTGAACGTTTTGGCTCCCGAATGCAGCAAACCCAGAAGTGACTGTTCTGGTTTGCAAGCGTTCTTTGGAACCCGAACATCTGATGCGGCTTCTGATTGAGTGCAAGAAGCTCCTGCAGCCCATCGGAAGCTGTGCCTTAGTTTTCAAATGTTTTCGGAAGTTGAATGGACTTCTAGAACAGATTTTGTTCGAGAACCAAGGTACGACTGTACTAAGAATATTTCACCCTCAAAACTAGCAACCACACTTGGGAAAGACAGCAGGAAAGTGGTTTTTTAAAAAAAGTTTTTATAAAAAACACACACTCTGAGGAAGAAAACAAGATTGCTAGTGGGAGAGATTTTACAGGGATGAGTCACCCTTTAAGAGAGAGATTTTACAGGGATGAGTCACCCTTTAATGTACCTGTAGAAGTAGATCATTAGAGCTCCTTTCATTGCTTTGTAAGACAGCCGTCTTTCACCTGCAAATTGTAATGCATGTTAAATAATATATCAGTTTTATTACAGCTTAGTTCCATCTGGCATGCTAGAAACTGGCAGTTCACATCTGCACACTCTAATGAGCCTACCTACCTTTACTAAGGAGATGTTCATGGCGTTTTTCATCAAACAATGAAATGAGCACTTCTTTTTGTTTCTGAAGTTCTGCCAGTTGATCTTCTTTTTCCTCCAAGTCTTGTTTGGCCTTTTGAAGTCACATCAATTATTTATTTTAAAAACATACTAAAAGCTTCACTTTTTCGTTGATTTGCATAAAATGGAATATGTCCTAAGTTCCAAAAATTTCCTTAAGAACTCAGTTATGCTGACCCAAGATGCACTCAACGTCATCCAATCAGTCTCAGCTTTCTTCATGAACTCTCATTCTCAGTCTTCCTCATCCTCGTGAATAGGGAACAAAACATGCACCCACCTGCTAATTCCCCCATTAACTTATTCACTTTTTTTTCATACATGAATATTAAATCTATGTTTAACATCCCATGGGGCAACATGGGAATTAGACTTCTGATAACAAGTTCAGTGACTGGACTTGAGAGAGCCTCAACTGTCATGAGAGAACAAAACTGTCATGGCTCCTAATTACCACTCAATGAACTTTGGGAACTGAAGTTCTTTGAAGGGGTTAAGGAACCCTAAGAAAGTACTCCTGGTACTGACACAATTGCCCACAGAACCTTTCTAGGAAATATATCCCTTATTCCAAATCACTGAATTGGCAATGAGCTTATGATCAGTAAAGATGAAAATTTTGTTTCACAGAGGCAGCCAAATGGATGTGTGGCACTTGGAAAAAACAAAAAGACACACACACACACGTATATGTGTGTGTGTGTGTGTGTGTGTATCCACAAGTACAAGCATAAATGATTCCTTATAGCTTGTGTGATTTTCAGCTATGTTAGAACCATATATCCTCACATAGGAAAAATGGACCACACAGGCATGCTTAGATTTCCCTTCCTTCAAAATGCACAGAGAATTGTTCATACAGATGGGCTCTCTCGTGGAACTGCACCCAGGAAGTTCTCTTGCAACAAACAGGCATGGATGGATCTGTGACAAATTATGTTTACCTGCACCATTGCAAATTCTTCTTCCAGTCCCTTCAGTACATTCACTTCAAATTTCCCCCAGAAATTAAATCCTTCTGGTTCAAGTCCTGGCGTTCTCTCCAACCATGCCTTGCAAAACAAAATAGATTCACTATTATGTAGGTTGCATAGCCTGTACTGGTAATATTTGATATTTTAGTATGTGAACTGGCAATGATGATCTTAAGAAAGACTTATGGAAATGTGTAGGCTTAAAAATAGCACAATGTTTATATTTGAATGTAGCAGTTCCTATTGGGATAGGGACTGCTTTATTGATACCCCCCCCCCAGCAAACTCTTACTTCCACTAGCTGCAATAGAGTTGGCTCCTGTTCAGATTTAAGCAATAATTCGTTCTCTTTTCCCTTGAAGTTATCCCGGTAATGTCTTCTGTTATATGGGACTCTCAGACTTTGAGGGACACCAATCTTGTTCTCCAGCAGTCGAAACTGTAAGCTCTGAAATCCTGAAGCTGGACTCAGATAATCTCTTTGAGGATAGATTAAAAAAAATACAATTGAGAATAGATTGTAAAAACACGTTTTCATTTTACCTGTAAGCCACCTTGCGTCCATCAGGGGGAAAGGCAGGGTATAAATAAATCTAGTAGAAGTAGTAGTAGTCATATACAAATAGTGTTAATAGACACTTTTTAGCAACCCAGTCCCACAGTCCAAATGTATTTCTATGTTTGATTGCAAATTTATTAAAAACAATGAAATATTCAATGCAGGAAGCTGCCATCAGCATTTTAGTGCAAATTTCTCCTAATTATACATATTTTCATGTAATTTTGTCTAACATTCACATTTTTTCAAAGCAATTTGGCCTAATATAACACATTTCTGTATGCTTTTTTTTTTTTTTTTTTTTTTTTGCTAACATGTGCTTTTATATGAACACATTACCAAAGTATATGGATTTTGTCTGCAAAATGGCACTGCAAAATTCTGAGAAGTGCAAATTTCAAAGGCTATGTTTCAGTTCACATATTGTTTTGGAAAGTGCAAACTAAGGAAGTTTTCCTCTAAATGCAAACAGAATCAAATTTCTACCTCATTGCTACTTCCTGATAGCCCCCTTCCAAAAACCTGTAATTAAGGGAGGAAATTGTTGCCTGCTACATACCAAGTGAATTTCAAGTTTGGCACTGAGCATAAGTACATGAAATTATTGCACATTTGTCTCTTGATTGCCCTGCACTTCTCTCCCTTTTGTCTGCCGTTTACTCTGTGTTGGATTTTAAAGTATAAGTTTCTGGTGCAGAGGCCTGCCTTCTTGTGCTTCATAAAGTGTCTCAGACAGTGATGGTACAATGATGGAATTTGCTCCCACAAGAGGTAGTGATGGCCACCCACTTGGATGGTTTTAAAAGAGGATTAGATAAATTCATGGAAGATAAGGCTGTCCATGGCGGCTTGTCGAAGCAGTATGCCTCTTCATACCAGTTGCTGGGAACCACATGGGCCATATGGCCATGTAAGAACAGACTGCTGGAGTTGATAAGCCCTTGGTTTTATCCAGCAGGTCTCCAACGTTCATAATGACCACAATAATAATGGAGTGTTGTCCAGCTTCTTAGCTAAATCCCAAAGTATAACCACTTATCTGTTGGCAGTGTGAACATTAAAATAATTGAATGCTTCCCTTGAGCTATGAGACGGGCGACCTAGGGTTGCCATATTTTGAAGAGAAAGAAAAAAGAAGGCACATTTGCCAACTTCTACTTTTAACTATGGATCGCTATCACGACTCTACACATGAAAAATAGGACAAGTTCAGGAAAAGGAGGACATATGGCAACCCTATGAGATGCTCAATTACTTGTGAACACAGCTAAGCATGAGAAATCAAATAATCAGATACAGTGTTTACCTGAAATCAAAGAAGTCCAGGGCAGTCATTGTTTCCAGAACAGAAAATTGTTCCACAAGTAGTTTAAGGATCATTGTTATCCTGTTCATTCGAGTGACAACCTTAAGCATGTTTCTCTCATCTCTCACCTTAGTAGAAAAGACATCATTATCATGACTCAACTGGCAAGGGAGAGCAGGGCCTCTATAGGTTATTCTAAATAGGGCTGTGTCACTTGGATATGTTTTAATCACCTGAGTCTTAATTTGAATGATAGCCCAATCAATTGAATCTGGAAACAATTGTTCTTAAGGGGGGGTGCACACTTTCATTTTGTTTAGATGATGCATGAATGTGTCACACTGAGGATTATCATAAACTCTTTTTGGGAGTATAGGAGCTGCTGGGATGTTCACATTTCTCTGTTTGCCCTGCACTTCCCACTGGCAAAGCCCTACTGATGTCCATGCTGTTGGGAAGATACGGACAGACAAACAAATGCATGTAAACTGTCTTTGTGAACAGGAACCTTAGGGATTCAACTGATGGAGCCTCTACATGTTTTCAGGCTGTCCTGCTGCAGATATTCTCCCAAATAAATACACAGATATCACTGGGGAAGGAGCAAAAGTATTGAGAGCCTTTTCTCCTTCATCCCATAAATAGGTCTTTAGAACAGGATGCCTGAACAGGGGTTGAATTTAAAATATTTAGTGATTATTTGGTGAAAAATAGAAATAAGAGGGTTTTTCCATTAGATATCTTATATCTCTCTTACTTACGTGACCATTCTGAAAAATCACTCGAACTGAATCCAGTTCCCACAGAATCTGCTTGAACCACAGTTCATAAGCTGAAATCAAAAGGCACTGTTTTTGGTTTCGCTTCTTAGGGACATTGACAATGAGTTAAGCTGAAATATCAGAGGTTGATCATCACCATATTATGAAATTGTCATATGGAAAAGTTGCTGGGGGCACTGTTTTACAGCTGGGAGCTGGGGGCACTGTTATACAGTGGTTTCGTTCCTTCCTCCTGGGCCGTGTTCAGAAAGTGGGGGGGGATGAGTGTTCAGACCCCTGGACCCTCACTTGTGGGGTGCCTCAGGGTTCCGTCCTCTCCCCCATGCTTTTTAACATCCATATGAAGCCGCTGGGAGAGATCATCAGGGGGTTTGGGCTGGGTGTCCATCAATATGCAGATGATACCCAGCTCTACCTCTCTTTCAAATCAGAACCAGTGAAGGCGGTGAAGGTCCTGTGTGAGTGCCTGGAGGCGGTTGGAGGATGGATGGCAGCTAATGGATTGAGGTTGAATCCTGACAAGACAGAAGTACTGTTTTTGGGGGACAGGGGGCGGGCTGGTGTGGAGGACTCCCTGGTCCTGAATGGGGTAACTGTGCCCCTGAAGGACCAGGTGCGCAGCCTGGGAGTCATTTTGGACTCACTGCTGTCCATGGAGGCGCAGGTCAATTCTGTATCCAGGGCAGCTGTCTACCAACTCCACCTGGTACGCAGGCTGAGACCCTACCTGCCAGCGGACTGTCTCGCCAGAGTGGTGCATGCTCTGGTTATCTCCTGCTTGGACTACTGCAATGTGCTCTACGTGGGGCTACCTTTGAAGGTGACCCGGAAACTACAACTAATCCAGAATGCGGCAGCTAGACTGGTGACTGGGGGCAGCCGCCGAGACCACATAACACCGGTCTTGAAAGACCTACATTGGCTCCCAGTACGTTTCCAAGCACAATTCAAAGTGATGGTGTTGACCTTTAAAGCCCTAAACGGCCTCGGCCCAGTATACCTGAAGGAGCGTCTCTACCCCCATCATTCTGCCCGGACGCTGAGATCCAGTGCCGAGGGCCTTCTGGCGGTTCCCTCATTGCGAGAAGCAAAGCTACAGGGAACCAGGCAGAGGGCTTTCTCGGTAGTGGCGCCCGCCCTGTGGAACGCCCTCCCATCAGATGTCAAAGTGATAAACAACTACTTGACATTCAGAAGACATCTTAAGGCAGCCCTGTTCAGGGAAGTTTTTAATGTATGATTTTAGTGTATTTTTGGTTTCTGTGGAAGCCGCCCAGAGTGGCTGGGGTAACCCAGCCAGATGGGTGGGGTACAAATAATATATTATTATTATTATTATTATTATTATTATTATTATTATTATTATTATTATTATATTGCTATCATTACTGAAAGGTAGAATCCATAAATAAAATGTTTATACATACTGACTCCAGTTTTTTCTGGCCTCAAGTATCCTTCTTAGTTGCCTTATCTGGCCCCTCTCTGCCCTTCCACTTCAATGACTTTTGCAGCCAAAAGGCAGTTTAACAGGATGGCCTCTGGGTAGTTAGCAAAAGGTCCTTGAATTGGCCTTCATATGCGTCTAGTGTAAAATATATGTGTGTCCGATGTCTACAGCATATATATTTCACTTAATGATGTTTTTTTAAAACATCAACCAATCAAGCAGCTTTCCTAAATCTAAAATAGTTTGGTACCAAGACATCTAGGAAATCCCCCCCCCCAAACTGAATCATGCTCCACCACATCTTTCCCATCAAAATTTAAAAATGGGGCAAGGTTTCAGAGGAATGGATAATATATGTCCACGTGCTCTCACTGTATTAATGCATTATTATTATTCATTCATAACTCTGACCAATATAATAAATATGACAATAATTTCATCATCAGTCCAGTGGGGCTGCCTGCACAGCATTTGTTCTGCTCCTGCTTCGTCTGAAAGGTTACCTTGATGGGTCACAATAAACAGATGCTCATCGTGGATTTTGTTCCCCTTCTTTTCACTCTGAAGCTCCTGAGCATTCAGTATTTTGTCCAGCTTTAAAAGTAAGACATTGAAATAGTATAATTAATTCTCACAAAACTTTTCTTAGTTTGGCTTAAAAAAATATATTGAACAATCAACATGAACAACTTTTAAGTTCAGAACTGTGTTGCAGCTTCACAGATTCCCCCCTCCCCCACCGCTGCCCCCCCAAAATAAGAGTAATATCCAAATGAGTCATACTCATTGGTTTGGTTTGGGGGATAAATTTGATTCGGTTTGCGTTTAAAGCTGAATCTAGCAAATTTGCACTTTCCAAAACAATATTATAACCAAAGGGCAGCCATCCTTTGAAATTCATACATATCCGAATTTTGTGAAGCAGTTCTCCAACCAAAGAATGTTTGCAAAAATGCACATATTACAGTAAAGTGTGCATAAAATAAATCTATTAGTGAAAATAACATACAAAAATGCAATTTAAGGAGAAACCACTTCCCAAGATGTGTGCATTAGTCAAGACTTCATTCAAAAATATATGTGTTAATAATTCTGGGATCTGTACTTCGTTAAGGGTGCTGAGAATTAAGGATAGGAGACCCCTATTCTGTTTACAGAGCTACAATTCTCAGAGTTCTCTGTGAGGAGGGATGGACTGTTAAGCCACTCCATGAGGGAGAACAGAGGTCTCCTAACAACTCTCAGCACCCTTAGGAAACTCCCAGAATTATTTGGGCCAAGCCATAACTATTTAAAGTGGTATCAGAGCACTTTAAATGTATAGGGTGAATGTGTACACATGTGTCAGAAACTAGAAGGAACTGAAAAACAACATTAATTGTTTTGCTATTGTAGCTTTTGTTGTTCTTGTCTGAGATGTCATTCCCAAAAGCTGTTTTGATTCAGTACTGTCCATTACAGTCTGTACTGAATAGCAGCAGCTCTCCAGGGTCTTATTTCCTCAGCCCTGCCTGCAAATGCTACTGAGTTAATGTTTTCATAGGGCTTTGTTTTGTAAGCCATCTTTAAGCACTTGTCAAAAGGTTGCTCTTAAACCCTGCAAATAAATGAGAAGAAGGACAATTGTTTGAATTATCTGTTGATACTGTTGTCTGGCAGCTGTCTACCTAGGCCTGGCCGGTTGCTCTTTAATAGAAAGGAGAAATGGTCACAAATATGCCCTAGGTCATATGATGTTGAAGAAAACTGAGCCACTGGTCCCTTTAACGTGGTATCACTCTGATACCACTTTTTATCACTTTTTATCACTCTGATCACTCTGATTCTATCACTTTTTATCACTCTGAATGGCAAGTGCTTGCCAGAGTCTCAGGAAAAGGGCATTTCCATCACCTCATCCTTTTAACTGGAGATGCTGGAAATTGAACAGGGGACCTTTCACATGTAACACTAACACTAAGCAATGCCCCTTGAAAGAGAAATGTTATAAATATCAACAAGCCCATAAGTGAGCACTTTAAGCTTGGGGAAAAGTCCATTTCTCATCACTGAGACAGGAATTGGGAGGGGGACTAAACAGATAAGATTAACATCAATGTATTCAGAAAACCCTGTCCCTAATCATTGTCTGTGGTAGCCAGGCATACAGACACACAAATTTGCCCCATAATGACTTATTGTCAGGCAGGATTTGTGGCCTTTGTAGGCTTTTGTAAAAGGTAAAGGTAAAGGTACCCCTGCCCATACGGGCCAGTCTTGACAGACTCTGGGGTTGTGCGCCAATCTCACTCAAGAGGCCAGGGGGCAGCGCTGTCCGGAGACACTTCCGGGTCACGTGGCCAGCGTGACATCGCTGCTCTGGCGAGCCAGAGCCGCACACAGAAACGCCGTTTACCTTCCCGCTAGAAAGTGGTCCCTATTTATCTACTTGCACCCGGGGGTGTTTTCGAACTGCTAGGTTGGCAGGCGCTGGGACCGAGCAACGGGAGCGCACACCGCCGCGGGGATTCGAACCGCTGACCTTTCGATCGGCAAGCCCTAGGCGCTGAGGCTTTTACCCACAGCGCCACCCGCGTCCCTTGTAGGCTTTTGTAATGTAATGTAAAATCATCATCTGACTTCTGCCAAATAAAGCATCTCAGCTGACACAGAGTAACAGAACTGCTAGTACTAACAACACCTTCAACTCTTAAAACCATTTTCTATATTCAGATCCCCCTCTCAAAAACAAAAACAAAAATGAAATAGAGTTAAACTTTTAGAAAGCATAGCTTAGTGAAAACCATTATAATTTAAAAACTTTTAATTATCTATTATTATAGTTGCATTTGGAAGCTGTACGCCGGCTCCCTCGGCCAATAAAGCAAGATGAGCGCTGCAACCCCAGAGTCGGCCATGACTGAACCTAATGGTCAGGGGTCCCTTTACCTTTATAGTTACATTAGCAATAGTTTACTGGCAGTAGTTATCATTCTTACTAATTTTTTTAAAGTTTGGTACTGTAATTGGTTTGTTTGCAGAGGGCATTCTGATCACCCCCACCCCGGCAAAATTCACAGAAAATTAGAAATGCCTGAGGAAAACAATTTTCCGAACCCAAAGTTAGAATACATAAAGGCTGCAATCCTATACCCACTGATGTGGAAGTAAGGGCTTATCGACACCTCCGTTTGCTTTGCAACTTTCCCCCTGGGAATCCAACTTTTTAACGCTGAATTGGCAGATGTGTTTTCCATGGATTGCTGTTTGTTCCGATTTTGCGCCAAAGAGTGGGTTTTCCAGGGGGAAGTGGCGGGGGAAAGGTAAAACCACTCAGACCCATGCCTAGAAAGTGTGGGTCAAGCGGGAAACAGTTCAGGCCCAAGCTTTTTTAGGCACAGGTCAAGCAGAAGTGTGGAAAAGCCCTAATTGCAAATGAACTTGGTGGAACTTGTTTCTGAGTAGATATGTATATGAATGTGCTGTTAAATACCTCACTATTATGAAGGATATATTAGCTACTATAGAAGATGTGGGTAATTATTTTGCGTAGCCACAAATGTTCAGTATGTTTACAATTGACTATATGCAAAAGGTCCAGCTGTCATTGCTGAAGCTGCACCACTAAGTCACACTTACCTGCAGATAGTCTCCATAGATGAGGCCACCTTTGCTAGCCTTGTTTAGCCCTTCTTGTGATTTGTCGCCTTCCTCATCCTCCAGTGACAGCTTCTTAAAATTAAATCTAGGAATAAACAACAGACATTCCTAATACCAGTAAAAGTGATATTGGGTGTATACAGTCTAAAGATCACTTACAGAAAGTATTCAATGTTAGCGAGAGTAACATTGTTCAGATCATTCAAATTTGCCTTAGAGTGATTATATATATTCATATTATATATACTAATGGAAGTGACCAAAGGACGCATACTTGTTCTGACATTATGACGGTTCACGTTTTTAACATAACTGATTGAGCAGTTCCATCTTTTAGTGTAAAAAGCAATATAAAATATGTCACGTCAATTCCTAAGATCCCAAAAAGTAGCTCTTGTGATTTGTTAAAAAAATATACCCTTTTAGAAGTTAATTATCTACCCATTAGGCAGTATTTTATTCTTTCTTTTTGTCCTCTTAAAGTTTGGTCATTCATAACATACCCTCCAACGTTCCTCAGAAAACAGGGACATTCTGTTCTGTGCCTATCTAAATTACTTCCTTATTCTTTAAAGAGAGAAATGTACTTACTGGTATTTGTTCTCCCAAAATGGACACCCACTCATGACTCCAGAATCTAATAACACACTGAGTCAGAATCACCTGGAGGTAAAATATATTGACATTTCCTAAATGCTAGCAGAACCGTTTTTGTGTAACCTGATCCCATGATTTAAGCCAATCCCCCTATTCAACAGCCATTCCTCTTGTCATTCAGCTACAATCATAGAGTATATCCTGAAACAAACTCCATGAAATATTTGTTTTGTCGACTGACCTTGGTTCAACCCAAAGAAGAACTGAAGAAATGGTCATAAAGGTCAAGGGGTCACAGTGAGCAACTTGTGCTGCAGTTGCACCCAACTGATCATTTTCAGCTACGCACAAAGTTTGAAATCAAAGTTGAGTGAAATGACAGACAAACGGATCAGTGTCCTTTTCATGGAGTCAAGAACATCCTTAATTGCTGAAAGTAGAATGCCATGTATAAGAGTTCAAATTCTGAAAGCAATTCTGAAAAAAGAAACAAATGAAATGCATATTATGAAGGTAACAAGAAATACTTTCTAGCAGTAAACCTATAATTCAGGCAATCAAATGTTCACATTTTAAATTAAAATGAAACATTATGTTTTGAGGGCTTGTTAAGTCTTTCGGGGGGGGGGGGGGGAGAGCTTAACTTTAAAAGAGCTTTGAACTTTCACAGTAAGTTTCCCAAGTCCTGGTTTTATTTGTTAAACATTGTTACTCAATTCCATCTAATCATTAACAGAGTACTGTTGAAGTAAGTGACAGTGTCTTCTCACGGTGCCTCTGTTGTATTATATCTCTGGTATACAACATAGTCATATAAAAAAGGGAAAGATGAGTATAATCCCAATGATAGAACATTCCTTTTCTTAGCAACCTTATTTTAAAATAATCAGTTCTATATGAAACAATTATTCAAGAAAATAAAATACAGAATACCATTTAATAGGGAAAAAACAAAACATAAAATACTGTACTGGCCTGAATATAAGAAGCACTTTTTTTCCAAATTCTGCCCGTGAACAGTTAAAGTGCAGCTTATATTTGCAAACTTTCAAAAATTGGGTTTTACTCCAATATTGTCTGCTGCCTTTAAACACTGCTGCAAAAGCCACACTGTGATCACACCGTCCCTTGCAAGCACCCTGCTAACTTTCCAAACCACGTTCCCTTACACAGGCAGCAACCTGCTAGAAAATTAACAAGCTGAAAGGTGGTAGCACACACACACACCAAACGCAAGCAGGAATACAAACCTCTCTTCCTTCGATAAGGATAAGTTGTCATAGCTAGAGTACTCTCCCATTTCAGCAGTTCCATTTAAGGACTCCAATTTCATCCAAATAGATGGCTTTTCTGTAGGAATCTCCTTTATTTTTCCAGGAGATTCTTTTATTATTTCAGGAGAATCCTTTGCCTTGGGGGATTGAACTTTTAGACCAAATGCAAAACAAGAGGAGAGGAGGGAATGGCAGGCTCCAGAAGCTGAGTGCTTCTATAGTGCTTTACTTTCTACCAGCCAGAAAGCAAAAGGCCATCTGGTTTAATGGGTGATAATTTGATTTTATAATTTTGTACTTGTGCTTTCACACAATTTTGAGGTGTGGGTGGGTGTGGGTCTCTCTGCTTCACACTACACTGAGAGACTGTTAGAGGAAGAGGCATCAAGCTGCCCTACAGAAACATGGCACTGGAGCCAAACAACAGTTTGACCTGCTGGAGTGGAGCTAGGTCCAGCCTTGTAGCTGCTGAGATGTCATACCCTGGACTGTGGACTTTGTAACCTTGAATATCAGGGCAGAGGGAGATGGAACATCTCCATGTCTGCTGTGAAGACAAAAGGGTTATGTCATGGGCACAGGCCTCTTCCCTTTCGGTAGCTTCAAGTCCCTCTGCCAAGGTCACTTCCTGGCTTAGCATCCCAGCCTTGCTGTAGCCTTGCTTCCTATCTGGGTACATCCTGTTTGCTCTCACGGTGTTCATTTGGCTTTGCTCTACATATGTTTGCTATAGTGATTTGGGATGAATCATGATTCCTTGGGGAAACTTTTGTACTGTGCAGCCTGAGGCTGTGTTTATATGGCTGGGGTTTTTTTGGGGGGGGGGGATTTGTAACCTTCTCCCATTTTTCCTCTGACTGATTTTACCCCTGCTTGGAGAAAAGACATTTACTTCAGCAGGGCTTTTCTTTTCAGCCCAAACTCGCCAGAACTCAGTTCCAGGGCCTCTCAGGTGAACACCAATGCCATTATAAGCGAACAAGGGAGGAGTTCATAGTGAGTTCCCACACCTCTTTTTCTAGAAAAATAGCATTGGACTACAGATATAATTTTCTCCCAAGGAGGTTAGAGCAGCTTGAAGGGCGATTTCCAGGGGTTAAGCTGAACAAGAGGGAAAGGGCTTTGAAACATCCTCTGCCCCCTGCCTGCTCCCATCCATTGTCAGCCTCAGCAATTGGAGAGAACATTTCACAAAGATTCTTAAAACGGCATAGGATGTGTAGTTTTACCCTCATCTGAGGTATCCAGAACATGCTCCGTCTTTCATTACTTGATCACTCACACCACAACTCACGATAAGTTTCTATGAGCTAGAAAGCAGCTTACTTCTCCTCCTCTTACTGGTAGTGACTGCGATTGCATCATAGCAGAAAGCAAACAGCTGGCTCTGGGTCACCCCTTGCAATGTGGGCCCTGAGCTGAGGTCCAGTTTGCTCAGCCTCTGAACGTGGCAATGCTTGATTGGATGGTCTGTGTATGTCACACGGTTTCTGATGACATCCAACTAAAACAAACATTCTTGTCTGACCAGTTCATTAAGTAGAAAATGGAGAAAGGAGCCGCCTTCTAGTCAAACCAATAGCAGACATGCTAGCTCTGTGTTAGGGAAACGTAAAAACTCCTAGTACATTTTAATCAAGGCAGTTGAAGCGTTATCTTATCAGAAAGCAATTTAGGCAGCAATTCTATATATGCTTACCTATGAGTCCTCCTGGACTCAGTAGGGCTAATTCTGCATAGATATACCTAGAATAGTACTATAAATGTCAGAAATGGTTTGTTTGTTTGTTTAAAAAACCTTCCTCCTCCTCCTCCTCCATCTCCATAGCTGTATGTCTGCAAGGCAAACAAGCAGGAGGATGACAATGGGGCCTAGTGGTTACAGGAGATCCCAACAACTAGCAGCCCCTTACCTTTCTCCATCTATCTCTGGGGTCCAGTGGGCAAGATCCCCTGCAAAGAGCAAGTCCACATCACATAGTACTCAGGGCTGGGAGGGGTTATTATTGGGGGTCTCAGTAGCCCCCTTTCCAGAAGGATCCATGTGCACTGGCAGAGAAAGGGGTGTGCGGTGGGGGTGGTTTTTCCTGGGTGTCTCTGCTGAGGGGGGTGACAAAATGCTGGGCGGCACTCGCCACGGGGCCTACAGCGCGCCTGAGCTACTCGTCTATCCTGGGAGTCACGCGGTGGCTTTGGCGCCCGCAGGCTCTGTGCTGCCCCAAACAGTCTGCCCACTGCCTCCCCCTCAGCTGTAGCGCGGCTGAGTGGGAGGAAGAGGCAGGCTCCTTGGAGGACCCGTGGAGTGTCCTGCCCCAGCTTGCCCAGGCACCCGATCGGCTTGCTCTGCCGCTGTCCATGTGCAGGGATTCAGATTGATCATGGACACTGTAGAGCTGTTTGGAGAGCTGGAGCAACCTATGTGTGTGGGGCAGAGGTTTGACTGCCAGCCCTGAGTGTTTTGAACAGTAATCAGCAATTTTATATCTGAAGCAATCATTCTCGGGTGGGTGGGCAGAATAGGATGTAATTTCCATCTAATTTCTACTTTAGAAATTCATGCTTCAGTCCGTCTTTAGCAGTTTGGAGCCTATAGCTGCACTATGTTGGCAAATGTGGAAGATGAGATGGCCATCCTAAGAATATTGGAATCGTGCAAGTGTGAAAGGATCTGCTTCAGCAAGCCATTGTGATTTGATAAGGAAAGGAAAGGAAAGGAAAGGAAAGGAAAGGAAAGGAAAGGAAAGGAAAGGAAAGGAAAGGAAAGGAAAGGAAAGGAGAATGTGACAATCAACTGAGGCACTTCAGTATGACTCAGCACACACGAACTGAATAGAATGGTGTGGGAGGAGGGAAAACTGAAGGGATAATTTGGCCCATTTGTCAAGTTCTTAGATGGCTGAGCCTCTTGGTTACAATAATTTACATATAAAGGTACATAGTACTCCATTGGATGTGCCTCAACCGATTGTTCTGTTCACCTTTCTTTTCTCCTTAGCTTTATCCAATTATAGTGCTTTGCATGTCTCTTCATCCTCAGAGTATATTTTAGGATGACAACAGCACCTCTTTTGGGGGGTGCCTAAAGATGCTGACAAGCCTACATGCATACAGTTGTACCTCGGGTTAAGTACTTAATTTGTTCCGGAGGTCTGTACTTAACCTGAAACTGTTCTTCATCTGAAGCATCACTTTAGCTAATGGGGCCTCCCACTGCCGCCACGCTGCTGGAGCACAATTTTTGTTCTCATCCTGAAGCAAAGTTCTTAACCTGAAGTGTATGTAACCCGAGGTACCACTGTACAGGTATAAATGCACATATAGTTTTGATCAGAACTGACACTTGAATGTGTGGACATAGACCCAGGCCCAGGAGGCACAATTTTGATTAAAGTATGGCCACTGGGTGCAATACAGTCATACTGGATGTGTCCCATGAACAGAGCCTCGTTATCAGAAATTCCTTTTCACAGCCACATATTAATTTACTTCTGCAACATACCTTTTTCTTTCAGTTTCCCATTAGGTAGAAACATCTGGTACTCATTTTCCATTCTTCATCCTTCTGCTTGGTATGTGTGAAATTAGCCATACTATTCTACGGAGAGATACTCTGGTGATAAAACTTAAAAGGCCTCCATCTGCTATCAACACTTGTTGGAGCAATTTACTATTATGCATCCCGGCAACTTCTTGACCGCAGTGAAAATTGCATTTTTGCAACTCATACTAATCCTTTAATTTGTACACTTCCACTTACCTTTTGATTTTATTTTTTTAAAAAAGAAAAGAAAGAAATTAATAATATTAAATTGTGAGCATTTATCAGGGTCTCTCATGGGCTATTTAGACAAATCCATTATCAAATCTGGATAGTCAGCATGGACTATTTTGAGTTATGTTATGTCATAAAAATATTAATATCTATATATATATATATATCTACTCTATGGTTAAGTTTAAATGCTTCCTATGTTCCCTGAGCATTTTGTAATTTCCGCAGACATGGTGCCCTTTACGTTTAACCTCCATTTGTAATTAATAGTCTGCTTTAAGTAAATGGGAGATCCATTTACTCAAGGTTAAGCAAATACGGATAGCAGTTATGCAATATTAATAATCCAATCAGATACTCATTCTCAGTGGGAGGAATAGAGTTCAAGGTTTAACAAACTGCAAACTAGTTTGTAGCAAAGAAAGGCAGCAGGGGAGGGTGTGTTTTTTCAAAAAATAGTACTCTTAGCTTAAAAAATATGTTTACGTGACATGACTTCAAGCCTGCAACGTGGGGGGGGGGGCATCCTTTGCTACTTCAATAGACACAACCTTAAAAGAGCATGGCCCAGAATTCTCTCCAGAGATATTTCTCTTGAACTTGGCTTCATATTCTCCCTTGAAACAGAAAGATCCATGAATACCGTAGTTACTTTGCATTTTATACTTGGTTATGATTGCTAAAGAACAAAACTGCATGCAATTCTGATGCAAACCAGCAGTCTTCTATCTCATCTTGCTAAATAGCAAGGAGACTCTTTTGCAACACATTAGGTGCAGAGAGGCAGTAATGAGGCTACTGATGTCTGGGCATCAGTGTAAACCATTTCACAAATACTAATGAAGCTGTTCAGTAGAATGAAGCATTTGCTGAATAAATCAGCTCTATCAGTAAATTACTTTCCTCAGTTCCTTGCCTCTATTAGCAGAAGAGAGATCTGGTTTGTCAGTGCATCGGTGCTGTGCTCCCTCTAGTGTTATCAATGGAAATAAACTTTAATTTTTGATTTGCTTTCTGGAAATAGGTGGATTTTTCAGAGAGTGAATAAAAGAAAAGCACTTTGGACCCATTAAAAACAAATTTTTCAAGATAAGTAACAAATGTTAAACTCATTAGATCTCATTCTCCAAGGTAACTTTGAGGACTACGATCCTACCAAGTACCTTCGTCAAATTTCCACCCAATTACAACATTTAATTATATTATTAACAAGTTTTATGAGAGTCCCAAATGTGAAGCAATCTGTCAACCCCTGCTTGAGCAATACTGTCTACTTTGTACTGAGTTTGTACTGAGGCATGCAGGGGTAATGTGCCACCGACAGATAACATTTTATTGTGCTTCCTTTATTTTTTTATCCTAATCGAAAGATAAAGTTATGGAAGAGGTTCAAGTACTGTGCCAATAATTTTCTGACAAAGATTGCTCTCCCATTCTCCCACCCCCATACACTGGGTAGCATGGCATCCAAAACTGGCATTTAGAGGATATTATAAATAGATGCTGTTTCTTCAGCTAAAGGTCTGATATCATCTATTTATAATATCCTCTAAATGAGAGACATCTCTATGACCATGCTGGCTAATTTTCAGCAGCTACAAATTCTGTGTTCACAGATAAGTCTGCCAGCATGTAATACCATTGTATGTTATTTAAAGAGGGAGAGGGAAGTCAAAAATCCCATTGATTGCTCAAAAGTCCCCTCTTTTATATAAACCCTCTGCATCCTGCTACTTTGGAAAATTAACCGACTCAATTATTTTTAAATTCCAGGAATTCTCCACTTTTATCTAGCCTGCCATACATTATCTGTGTTGAATCCTGTTGCTCACTTTAAAAAATGCTATGAGTATAGCAACAGAGGCATGTGAATTGCCTCTTGATGTGTATGAAATGTAATCCCCACCCCTTTCCTCATTTTATATAAGCTATTAACTGCCAGTCTTCTGTAGCTGAATTTTCCTTTTCAAATAATATATGCCCAATGGAGAAGCTTAGGAAATTAAGTGGATTTCATGACAGAGGTATGTAACAGTAGCTATTACAATGCTATGCATCCTTGTCTGTGTGGTATTCTTTTGGGGAGGTGATGATTTAGATTTTCTGCAGATACAAATGCTTTTCTTATGAAAAGAGGCATGAGTTTATGCATCTTTTGAGCATCTTTTATCAGTAGATAATGGCTGCAATCCTAGGCACACTTACCATTTCGCAGTAACGTCTAGTAAGATTCTGTGCTGTACTTGGTCTGAGATTGAGATTGAGATGTAGATCTAGAAGTAAACAGTAAAGCAATGCACTATGCGTTAAAATAGGGAAAATGTCTGTTAGTGCTACTTCTTGTAAAATTCTGAGTAATAAATGCTAATGTTTGTCATTACTGCTTTAACCGATACTTTATTTCAAAGCTTAGAATCATATTCTAGATATGTAAACCTCTGTAACAAATGAATTAAATCTGGCAATGCTACATTATGGCTTTTCCCTGCCATTGGAATCCACCTTGAAGCATCCTTTTCATTTGGTTTTGTAGGGAACCTATGTGCCAATAATTTTTCTTCTTGTCAAATGTTAAGGATTGTTGGAAAAAGCCAGGCTCTACTTAACCAGAAAACCACTGCCGTCTCTGGAAGAAAGGAAGAAGTATGATTATGAATTTGCAACTTCCACTTCATTCCATGGAGTGCACAATATTGTTCGCACAAGGAGCAAGAGCCGTAAGGCACTGTGGATGGCAGTAGTCGTGGGCTCCATTTGTTTGGTTGCCTGGCAAATTGGCAGTCGTTTCGCCAATTATTTCAGCTGGCCCACAACAACATCGGTGGTAGTTCAGTATGTGGAAAACATAGAGTTTCCTGCTGTAACTTTTTGTAATCTGAACAGGTAAGGCACCGTTTACTTCCTGTAGGAATGGGCAAATGTGTTAATTTTGGTTTCTCTCAATTTCTCATTCTTCCCATCTTCAGTCCAATTTTCCACATCAGTTTGTGAAGGTTTTTTTTTTAAGTTCCATTGAAAAATTCATGAAAAATTATTCCTCCATACACCTTTTAATATACAATTTTATATGCATTTCTGTATGTTATTTTCACCGATACACTTTAATATATACATTTGTGCACTTTAGTTGGCTGGAGAATTGCATTGCAAAATTCAGAAAAGTGTGAATTTGGAAGACTCTATGTGTGCTGGTTCACATGTTGTGTTGGAAGGTGCAAATTAAATAAGCCCACCTTAAATGCAAATTAAATTGAATTTCCCCATAATTCCTATCCTTCTGCTAGATTTTCTATTAAGGTATATATAATATACATAGGTCTTCCATAAAATGCAATGCTATGACCACATACCGGCCTTGGGCTCCTTACTCTGTTTCTTTTAAAAGTTTTAAGAGTTGCTTTGGAATTATCCCTTGGAATTCAGGCTTAACCCTGCTTTTATGGTTTATGCTCACAGGTTCCAAACCCAAGCAGTAGCTAACCTGAGCGCCATTTTCTTCCTGTGGAGCATAGTGTCGGGAGTGCTACATTTGTTCGATACTAGGGAAACGTTTGGCCAAGAGATAAAAGACTTCCTTCAGGGGAATCAAAATTTCAGCATCAAAGAATTCACAAGGAATAATGGGTTCTATCTCAACAACAGTACATTGTTGGATTGTGAATATTTTGGGGAGCCGTGTTATCCAGAGGTAATATTTTTGTTTCTATTATCAGAGGTAACGTAGACATTGTGAGGGCATGTGAGTATGGAAACTCACAATCTAGTGATCACAATCTAGTGATCTGGAATGTATCACTTTCATATGGAGAGGAGACTGCATGTATGTACAAAGTACTAGATTGAATACGTTTTGTTGGGAGCTATTATTATGATACGAATTTTATTTCCTCAGTGGACATCCACCAATCGTGAGCCTCAAAGACTGGAAAATAGGTCTGTAATTGCTTGTCTAAGGCTTGATAAAGCTTAATGTGACAAAAATCAAAAGGATGCTTCAGAAAGTCTACACCTATGAATTTCATCCCATGTTTTAAAATTCTGAATGACTTCATCTGGTTTTAAAGTGGGAATAAGGCACTCAGAATTCTTCATTGTTTTGTTTCTTTGGGAGGAATTCTTCATACACTTTTCCAAATGTTCTGTCAGTGCTGAGACATGTCATACAACCCTTCACATATAGGTTGTAATATTCTCGAGTATGCATGGTTGACAAAGGTAATGTTTGAGATAGTGAATTGTTGTATTGGTTGTGTGAAACAGCTGGTGAGTGAGAGTGTATGGATGGTCGTATATATGTTGCGTACTTTGAAATTCTATATTATTCTGCACTGTAATGCCCTCTGGTTTTATGTAAAACCAAAACCAAAAAAGTGGATACTGTTTGTGTATTTTGTTATGTGAATCATTTGCTGGGCATTGTACTTATTATTCATGTAAATCTCTTTCAGATCTTTTCAATAATAAGTGGAATAAATAAATGGAATAAATAAATAAACTGTTGACAGACACTGCTCTGAGGCATTTTGTTGCTTTGGGCAAAATCATAAATAGTTCCCAGGACACCAATCAAAATGCTTGTTACCTGGTATAGACTTCCTTCCCCCACCTGGCAATAAAAAATACAGTGATAATAAATAAATAACAGTTTGATGTTCCTTCCTGACACCCCAGATCAGCTGCCTGGGACATCCTCCTCATTCTGCCTTACCTATTGGTAAGGCCAGTTTTTACCTCAGGTACAACCCTAGGAACTATGAGGAAGTGCAGCTGAGAGGTTAAATGGGTTGCATTTCACATTTTCATCCAAAATAAATCCAATTCTATAGCTACAGTTATCTGTGAACATACTTAATATTAGGTGAGCTAATTCAATTTCTTATTTTCTTTTACTTTCTTCATTGAAGAACTTTGAGCATGTCTTCACTGAATATGGAAACTGCTTCACCTTTAATCACATTAACATTCCAGCAAAAAGAAGAGTGAGTGCCTCTGGAAGGGGCCTGAGTTTGCTTTTTGATGTCAAACAGGTAGAGATATTCAAATTTTTTCTACAATGTGAGCGCAAAACCTTGATGATAAAGGACAGGGCATGTGGGTCACTATAATGGTACAAGTTCTTTAAAAACAAAGCAAAAAATAATAATAATACATACATGATTGAAGTTTCCCACAAAGTCAAATTTCATAAGTAAAACTTATGAAAGCCCTAGAATATAATCTGCATCCTGAAACTTAATTTGCATTGACAGATTTTGAATTGGTGTGAAATCTGATGTAGAGTCAGATGATAAGTGATACATAGTGGATTACAAAACGAAAATGCTGCATGTATACTATTGTTTTTCTCTTAATGTTAATTATGGTAGTAGATAATTTTTTGCCAAGGCAATTCACAGTTCAGTGTGACAGTGATCTGAAAATTATCCTCTGTAATTTTACTGTAACCCTTCAATGCCTTGTGTCCTAGGCAGAGTTCACCGACGACCCTGCTCTTGGTTTTGTTGATGTTGGCATCACATTTGCTATCCACTCACCTAAAGCGCCTCCCCGATTTGATGGTTTAGGTATATCAACCCCAGTAGGAATGCATGCTCATGCTGCAATCCAACAGGTGAAGGTAAGCATTAGAGTAAGACACAGAGAAATGAAAGTACGTACAGTGGTACCTTGGGTTAAGTACTCAATTCGTTCTGGAGGTCCGTTCTTAACCTGAAACTGTTCTTAACCTGAAGCACCACTTTAGCTAATGGGGCCTCCTGCTGCCACCGCGCCACCGCTGTGCGATTTCTGTTCTCACCCTGAAGCAAAGTTCTTAACCCGAGGTACTATTTCTGGGTTAGCGGAGTCTGTAACCTGAAGCGTATGTAACCTGAAGCATATGTAACCCGAGGAACCACTGTATGGCTAGCCACTTTAAAGTCCAATAAACTGCATATGCAATCATCATTATTGATAATAACAATATTTAACAATATTAAAATACAATATTAAAAATCAGTTAAAGCAATTAACCCCTAATGATTGACAACTTTAAAATATAAGCAAGACTTTAAAAAGACAAGGCACACAGGAAGGATAAAAAAAAGCAGAGTAAAATTTTAATTTGATATAGTACTCCAGCTCAGTTCTATGTTCAAACTCCAATGTATACCTAGAGCTTCCTACCCTGAAAATCTTTCCCATTCAGTTGCGTACCTGAGCATCCATCTTGAATCAGGAGAAATTGAAGCTAGCTGGGGCCGGTCAGGCTGTCCTCTGGGGGCAGCCCTGCAGAACAACAATCAAGTTTACTACCAAGTCTTTTAATTTAATTCAGTTTGGTCTGGTCCAGCAACAACAACAAAAATCTTTTGCAGCAATCTGTATATATGTGTGGAGGTGGGAATGGAGGTGGTTTTTGTTCAATTAAAACTTGACAGTAGTAATGTATATAACGTATGTCGTGCCATTTCTTTCACTCAAGACAATTATTCAAGAATACCCTTGGGGAGAATGCAAGCCAAACATCAAACTTCAGCACCACAAGCTCTATAGTACCTACGGATGCCTACAAGAATGCAAGGCGCGCCATATTCAAAACCAGTGTGGATGCTTACCGTTCATGCTCCCAGGTATAACTGGGCAGGTATAAGTTGCTTTATTTGTTTGCAGTGTTCAAAGAAATCCAACAAGAGTGTGCGGATCACAGCTTGGGGGGATGCCTCTAAGCCACTGCTTTTTTTCTTTAAAAATGTTTAGGGGTACTCTCATTTTGACTCAAGAAAATCACCATTTTATAGTTTAATCGGGGAAAATAAATACAGTAAATGGACAAAAGTACAAAGATTCCCAAAATGTTTAGGGGTATGCATCCCCCCAGAAAAAAAGCACTGCCTTTAGCCAATTTTGAGCTATCTGCTCACTAGTAAAACCTATGCACAAGCAGGGAGGGCGGAAAAAAAACAAAGGTCTGAAGTGACTCATGGCAGCTCCTCACACAATTTGGAACCCTTATTGTACAGGGTTCCTAACAGTACAAGGAGAAAGAACTCCCCGGTTCACCCTTTCACCCTCCCTGACTTGTAGGGCAATGGGAGGTGGGGCTTAGTGCTCCCATCCCTGCTCCCCGTGCACAGCATGCAAGCATATGACATTGCTGTAGAGTCTTTATGGATTACTTTCTGTGCAGGCAGAGCATCCCAAACTTTTCCCTGCTGCCTCTGAGCCTCTGCAGAGCAGTGGAGGTACTGCCACGTCTGCAGCCTGGCTGCTCATGGTGATGGTAGTAGAAGGCAGAGGGGCAGACCCAATCCCTGTATCAACTTCAGGCTAGTTCAGATCCAGGCCAAGATCAGGACCAATGACAGCCAGCATCAGCTGGGAGAGCAACTTGGGATCCAGTGGATACAGAGCCAGCTCAGTTTCATCCCTGCAGCTGGAAGGGCCCATTTGGAGGCTTTCTGCCAGGCTCTGCTAGCAGGAATACCACCAACATGCCTTTCACCCACCCAAATGTTCAAAGGGTGCATGTTCTGCACTGGCAGAGTGACAAAAGTATCACTCCATCAGTGGTGGCCAGAGGAAGGACAGCTGAACCAGCAGAAGCAATCAGTGCTGCTTGGCATAAGGAGGAGGGATTGAAATGTAGTCTCAGACAGCTCAGTTTCAAAGATAAGTCCTTAATTGCTTAAGGAATCACCTCGTGCATAAATGACAGCTGAATAATGAAACCATTAGGATAGAAACAGGCCACCTGCAGCCTAAGGGTCTAATATAGCTCTCATGTAAAGGTAAAGGTAAAGGGACCCCTGACCATTAGGTCCAGTCGTGACCGACTCTGGGGTTGCAGCGCTCATCTCGCTCTATAGGCCAAGGAGCCGGCGTTTGTCTGCAGACAGCTTCCGGGTCATGTGGACAGCATGACCAAGCCGCTTCTGGCGAACCAGAGCAGCGCACAGAAACGCCGTTTACCTTCCCCTCACCTTATTTTCAAAAGCTCTCAGCAAGAATGATCTGTCTCTGGCCAAGCAGTCCTCCTGCGGAACAGAGAGAAAAGGAGTTGGCAATAGGTGAATCAAGGAGCTAGCCTGCCCACCAGAGGTTCAGCTCTGCGTATCCAGTCCCTAACATACCACCATCAGATGATGTCATAATGATGATATGATGATGAGTTGCATTTCTTACCTGCCCAAAGGTGTCTGGGGTGAGATACAGCCATATAAAAACACAACATTAAAATTGCTAAGCGGATGGGTACTAAAGATATATTTCTCAGGTGTCAAAAGCCAGGGTAAAATTAATGCAGCCCCAAATAGCAAAAAGTTTGCCCATCCTCGGCTCAGGTGCTATGAGTGTTTCTACATGAGCTTCAGGCTGATACATACAGACATCAAATTCTTAGCTTTACTAGCTGGGGTCACTTGTTTATTGGTTATTATTGGCTTACCAAACAGATGGATTCAAATGTGTGTTTTGATACCCTTGTCTTTGTGTTTTTCTCTCCTTCCCCACTCCCTCTTCTTCACACCTGTTGAAAAGGAAATGGCACAGAATGTGACTTGGACAAATTTTACAATTGTGTTTCTCCTGAACTGTGTAAGTAAAGCCAAAGCCAAATACTAGAGCCAGTTTCATACATCTGCAACTGGCAACCAGCTGGACCAGTGGGGGTGGGGGCATGTCTCACATTTTTACCAACCTGTGGAATCCCAGTCACACAAAAGCATCATTTGCACCAGGACAGTCAGGCTTAGGGGGAAATCCCATAGCCTGGGATATTCTGCTGATTGGGAATGGTTTATTAGGGAAAGGAGAGGACTTGATTTTTCTCAGAATACTTTAAATGATCCCAGCTGAAAGTTGTGTTTAGACAAACCATAAATAACATTCTAAATGTACTCTTCCAATCATCTGTACAGTTTTGGTTTGATTTCATAAGTTCCAAATGCTGAAGAAATTCAGTGTAAAATACAGGCACCTATTTTTAGTGGGAAATCACACACTACCATCTTTCTACCACTTAGAATGTAAGGCTGCTGACGTAGATTCAAATTACCACCAAATCCTGCAATATAATATAATATTTATTATGCTTTATTAACTCATTTTCTTGGGATGATAAACTCAATCAATTTTTTGTTGATTTCACTATGGCTGCTTGCAGATGGTGGTGAACATGAAAGTCGCCTAGAGTGGGCATTTATGTTTGAAATTGGTTCCCATTTTAGATAAAATTGAGCTCGCAGGATTGTGTACAGCAGGAACACATAATTCCACTTGCCCTGTGCCTTGTGAGGAAACAGATTATCCAACCACCATTTCCTATTCAACTTTTGAAAGTGAAAAGGCTTTGAAATTTCTTTCTACAAAGCTGAAGAAACGTCCAGAATATATCAGGTACTTTTCTTCTTCATTGTCATGCTGTCAAGAAATGTGTTTTACACAAGAGCAACCTTTATTAACCAAACTGAAGACATATTCAAGAGATGTTGGACCCAAAGAATTACTATAATTCAATGGCTTCTATTTTATTATTTATTTCATATATCTAAATACTGCTTAATACTAAAGCAGCAGTTTGAAAGCACGTCAAGTGCAAGTAGATAAATAGGTACCGCTCCAGCAGAAAGGTAAACGGCATTTCCGTGCGCTGCTCTGGTTCGCCAGAAACGGCTTAGTCATGCTGGCCACATGACCCGGAAAAACTGTCTGCGGACAAATGTCAGTTCCCTCGGCCAGTAAAGTGAGATGAGCGCTGCAACCCGAGTCATCCGCGACTGGACCTAATGGTCAGGGGTCCCTTTACCTTTAAACAAAAAACTGGAAGAACTACAAGGTATGCAAGTCCCACTATCTGCCTTTTCACTATATAAAAATTCACTTATCCAAACATAAATAATTATGCCCAAACCTTGCTATACACACCACAGATTCAGATATCTGAACAGCCAGAGTTTGCCTACTTTCTTTCTTCCTTGCTTGATTATGCTTTGCTGGTTGGTGACAAGGAGGGAGCAAGCAAGATCAGACAAATCAGCCGGCAGGACAATTGTTTTTTCTTTGCCTTTCTTTTGCTGGTTGCCTGCAGCCATTACAGAAAGAACCCATTGAAAAAGCAGGGGAGAGATCAGAAAAAATCCAGATTAGAAATGTTCCCATAGGAATCTTTGGAAATTGTGGACTCGTTATGTGAATGCTTGCCTAACGAATGATTTCCAGGCCACACATTGTGTTTGGTAAGCAGGACCTGTGTGTACAATATAATACAAAACTACAATATAGCACAATATAAAACAATAAAAACTTCCAAAAGTAAAACATATAACAGCACATTTTGAAAACGTTTTGAGTCAGGAATCCCTGATCTCTTCGCCCGATATCCCCACCCCCCACAAAAGCAAAAACATATAACTTCTGCAAGGGTAGTTATGTTGCCCTGCAACAGCAAAAACACAGAGGCACCTTTGGAAAAAACCTAATAGATTTATGGTAACATAAGCTTATAAATCACATGCTCTTTAAAAATGTTTATAATCCAATATAAATTTTAAAGTTCACTCTTCTATAGATGAGGACTCCTTAGTTTATCTTCATTATCACTGGAAAGGTCTCTGATTTTATCAACACTAAAAGCAGTTTTATTAATGATTATGTTATATTAATCTTGTGAAGATCAAACTACAGAAGATCTGTGCTTAGATCTCACATTTCCCCCTACTGTTAATTTAATGGAGCTGGAGGAGGCTATGGATTGGGGGAAAGTTCTTAACTCTGTTCCTCCTGTGACATTTTCTAATCTACTATTAGCTCTACTTGGCAGCGGGTGGGACTAGAGGAATGGCCCCCCATTGCCACTGCTCTGATCAAAATTGCACAAAATAAATGAAATGCCTAGAATTCTAGGTTAATTTTTTCCTTAAACTTTTTGATTTTTGTAATTTAGTTTAACTCTATAGCCGATTACTTCTCCTTTCACGGATTTTCACGGCATTTCATTCGTTTTGTGTAATTTCTTGGTTCTGTGACTGTCATTTCTTCACTGATCAGAATTGCAGGTGCTTTTAATGAAAGTTAGAAATGCTATGGATCTTCCCCACCCTGTGCGATGGTGTCTTCATAACAACATTTTTATTTTACTCCTTCTGACATTTGATTACTGTTCACAAATGGGGTACTATCTAGCAATTAGTCACTGAAGCATGACAAATTACAGGGAAATGTTTCTGTTCCCAAGTGATTAAAGAGTCAGGATCAAACAAACATATTAATGAGTTTAACATCATAAATTAACTAATAGCCATCCATTGATTTTTCAGAAACTTTAAAAGGTAGTTTCAACTATTTACAGCCCTATTCCAAATATGTATTGTGGTATTGCCTCAGCTACCTCAGGAAGCCCAAACTGTGGGATCCATTAGCAGGGTCATTATGGTAATTATAACGCAACAGGTTTAAAATGGAGAAGGTCCTTGAAGAAAGGATTGCTCACGCGAGTTGAGCCTTCATTTTTAGAGCTAGGATTGCCTAACATTGATTTATTAAACAAAATTTAATGGTCCAACTAAATGTTCATAAAAAAAGAAAACTATTAGCTCAGAATTTAAGTAATAGCTAGGCCAAGGTGAAGCACTCAAAGCTGGTCATCAGCAATCATTTGAACTGAGTAAGTAAATACTTACTATTTCAATTGTGTCATTTTTCATTGTTATCTTGTGATCCTAGGAATTTTAGTACATTTTGCAGCAACCAGTGAGGGTTGCCATTAAGTGTACACTCAGCCCAGAGTTTCTGCTGACCTTATCTCTTTGGCACATGTACCTAAAAGAAATATTCATGTTCCCAGGCATTTATCTGTTTGTCATATTCAAACATTATATTTTTAGATTCATATTGTTTTTTTAAAAACCTGTAGATGTGTGCTTAAAAAAAACAAGGACATTATCCAGTCTTCCTGCCTACCTGGATAATCTGTTCCATGCACAAGAGTTGCCTGCTTCCCATTGGAAGTTACCCTTCTTCCCATTGGGATATTTCTTATGAGAAGACACAGGGGCTCATAAGAACCATTTAGGCTGACTTTATAATATGTGAAAACACTCTTGAGTGTGCTGCAGAATCAAATTCTATGTTCTCTCCACCTCCCCACGATTTCGGATTATTGTTACTTTGTTTAAAGCATGAATAGTATTTTCTGCAGATGGTGATGGCTAGACTGATCATCATGATGATAATAAATAGTAATACAATTGCATAATAAAAGTGTGCCTTTATTATCCATAGGCGTAACCTTGTATATATTGACATTAGATATCATGATTTGAATTACAAAATGACCCGGCAGCAGAAGGCATTGAGTGTATCTGAGCTACTTGGTAAGTGACCCAAATGAACTTAAAAAAACAAACAAAACCCACCCACCCCTACATTTCTGTGTGTTCACAATAATGAAGTAGTTGTTGACATAATTACTTTATGCTGCATCACACTATCACTGTTTTCTTAATTAGCATTATTTGGATCATAAGATATAACTATCTTTACCAACGGATGGTATTTAACAGTGGGCAGTATATAGTGGGTAGTCTTTTTTTTTTTACTCAGAATAGAATCAATAAACATTACTAAGTTAGGGTCATTAATTTCAGTGGGTCTACTCTGAGTAAAAAAAACAGTTGACTACCACCCAGTATTTCTATATAATACGTTTCTATTTGTTTGCTAACAAGTCTTGTATTACACTAGACTACAGCACAATAATATTTATTTAGAAGTAATTTCCACTATGTTCAGTAGGTAAGTGTGTATGGTATTTTAGTTTCACTTTGGGCCCACAGAAACCAGTAGAACTTAAGTTAGTAATAGATTTCAACAGAGTTGCATAACGGAAGTGGTCGTTCTGGTGAGTATTTTTCAATCTGAAGCACAAAATCTATTCAGTTTTGAAATGGATCTTATTCAACATTGTGCAAGTACATTTCTGTTTCAGCAAGGGACTTCCCTTGCTCTCTGCCCCACCATCCAAATGCTTTCTGGAATGTTCTGGAGCATATTGGGGGGGGGCATGTTTGGATTACAGGAGGGAGGATAGGAAGGGGAAGTCCCATTGTGATGACATAAGTCCATTTCATTAGAGGGCTTTCACTCAGTGTGTCAGTGATTTCAAGACTGAAGACTAGTATCCCAATCCTGAACACATTTAGATAGAATTAAATCATACTAATGTATAGCAATATAGAGGCACAGAATTGCTGGACCAATCTCTCTATTTCTTTCATTACAGCTGATGTTGGTGGCCAACTTGGTTTGTTTTGTGGAGCCAGTATGATTACAATCATAGAGGTTGTGGAATATATTTTCACCAACTTCTGTTGGATGTGTGTCTTTCTTCTACTGAAAGCACCAGAAGTGCCCAATTGGAATACTACAGATCAGAATGCACAAACACACAAAAGAAGAATACAAGAATGTTAAGGGCTTGCAGAAAGGGAATGGAAGAAGGTGAAATTTTCTTTTCAGTAAATGGCATTTCCTTCTGAAATTAATGCAAGATAAAACAGTATTCAGTTCACACTTATTTCTCTGATGCAAGTCCAGAAAACACATATTAGGGAAGGCAAGTATTTATGAATGCAGGGCTTGCTTATCCTGGTAGTCTGCACCATCATGGAGAACACAGAATTTCCTCGTGTACAATAGAA
This sequence comes from Podarcis muralis, assembly GCF_964188315.1. Taxonomy (NCBI): domain Eukaryota; kingdom Metazoa; phylum Chordata; class Lepidosauria; order Squamata; family Lacertidae; genus Podarcis; species Podarcis muralis. Next base: position 41,210,442 of record NC_135663.1, on the reverse strand, counting down.
TTCACATTAGTCCACATTTATGTCAGTGGGATGTAGGTGTGCCTAATTCTCACTGGAGTGCACAAAATGACATTCCCCCATCCCAACTTATAATTGGTTCTCTCTCTCTAAGTTCTATTGGATAACTTTCATAGGAAACTGAGTGGGGTGGGGTGTCCTAGAATTCTCCTAAGATTAGAAAGGTCCTCCACCATTGCTATCCCTCTGAGTGGTAGCTTCCTTCCCCACCTGCCCTGCTCCTTTCCAGCAGTTTCTCAACTGTATCAAGTGTGAGGGCAAGAGCCAAAATGGGCAAAGACAAGACTGATGGAGGTCAAGGATTCAATATGAATTACCTTGGTTCTCATCTCAAATGAAGGCATTTGAGCATGCCCATATGAATAGGAGTTCTTGAAATGGCCATTTTTATTTCTGAAGATGTATTTATCAGGAGAGCAATTGTACAGCTAAAGCGCATGACACAACTTCCATGTATTCTGCCACTTAAAGGCTAGCAGGTGTTCAAAAGGATGCCTCTACCTCCATCCTTGAGTGAGGAAGTTCCTCTTCATTCAGTAGTCAAGATGGGCATGAGATGTAGTCATGTAGTAAATTCATGATTATTAGATGTACAACTGAACACATAATACGCATATGCACATGTGAGCATGATTGGCACATGAGTGTGTATTTGATAATGCAAGACTGTACTAATGAACCTGATAAAGGTGCAAACTGAAATTGTAATTCACTGTGAATTCTGCTTTATTTGGGATAGTCTGCTAATTTTTGCATGCAAAAGTCAAGTTGGACTAGCATAGCAAACTGCAGACCAATAATGCTTGCTATTGGGTGTGGGTCATGAGTCTGCACAGAAGGAAGAATGATTTGGAGCTAAATCACTCTGTCACTGCTAAATGCTATGTGCTCATGCTTCCATAGAGATATAGGACCTCAGGCATCTCCACTTGCTGCCTTTTTCTCCTCCTGCCTTTCCTTAGAAGCCTTATATTGAGTCAGACCTTTTGTCCATATAACTCAGTATTGTCCACGCTGGCGGCTGCAGCTTCCTCCAGGGATTCAGGCAGGAGCTGTTCCTAGCTCTACCTGGAGACACCAGGGATTGGACCTGGGTCCTTCTGCATGCAAAGCAGGTGTTCTATTCTGGAAAGAAAGTCCTTCCATATGTTAGAATTGCATTGCAGCATTATACACAGCTTCGGAATGCTTCAGTTTTCCCATTCCGCCTTGCGCTGCAGACAGCAAATCCTTGAAAAGCTTCCTAAAGGGATTTGCTAGATATATGGAAGATAGCGGTGTGGGCACAGGCCTTCCAAGTCAAAGGGTATTGCTTCAAAGCAGGTTTGAGCTCTAGAACCAGACCTCAACAATTTTAGGAAATTAATCTCTGAAGCAAGTGAATAATATAAAGTAGAAACTATAGACATTATAAAAATAGTAATACTTTAATCAAAGGTTTTTAAAAAGGACATGACTGCAACATTTCACATAATGCAAAAACCCTTTTGTTAGAGAGAATTTAAAATATATTGTTATAGACAGCCAACTCACCCACACCCCAACAGGGAAATATATAGCTGAGGGGAAGTGTTTGCTTTAGATTGGAGAATCCCTAATTGCAATTTATGACCAGCAGATGTCCTACTTAGCTTTCTCTTTTTCCAGAATAAAACGAGATATTTTCAGGTAAAGAATGATCTTTAAAACACACAATATCCATATCTACTTTTTTGTGCTCACTACTGACACTGCAGTCCAGTAAAACCACATTTATGGTGTTCAGTAAGGGGAAGATCAGGTGAGCTGTGAGCCTTCTTAGTCTGATGTCCTGGTGCTCACTGCCAAGGGGCCTGGTCTCCCTCCATATAGTTCTTAATTTTAAGTTGCACTTGGGCCAAATAAATGACTTATTCAAATAGAGGACTGTCCTCCGACAGCCCTTCAAATCAAGGCTCAACTCTGTAAAGTAGGACCCAACCCACCCTATGCGGCCCATGTTACTCAGAAATATGTATTTTTGCCATTATCTGCTTTCACTGAGAGAATAGTGACGATGTAAATGGTAGCAGAATTGTTATTTTGCTATCACTTTTGTTCAAAGAAATATCAGTGCATGATCCAGTGGACTCAATGTGTTTATATGGCCTAAATGTCCTTGTTTGTGTTGACAGATATTGCCAACTCAACCCTAAGGTAACTCTGAAACCTACTAGCTTAAACAAACTGCATTACTAGTATTTTGTTCCACAGACACAATATCAAACTGACAGACAGTGTATGAAGGTTCACAGGGGACATGCCGTAACTGTATACACAAAGTCCAAACAAAACTGCCCAAGGTGCCTAAACTGAACTGAGGATGTCCATTCATGTGTTGTCTCATTGTTGCCGTCTCCTTTTTCCCATCCTGTGGCTCCAACATTTTATTTTAGCATTGTATTTAGTGCTCAGCATTTGTAAGGACATGAACACACACACCTCATCCACCCCCCAGACTGCATTAATCTTTGGGGTATGCAAAATCAAAGAACTTCCAGGAATGCCTGGGCGTGCTTTAAAGACAATGTGGCTGAGGGTTCCCACACCCACACCTGCCTGCCAGAAGGCTTTAATTCAGTAGTAGAGCATCTGTTCTGCATGCAAAAGGGCCTTAGGTTTAATACCCGCTGTCTTCTGAAAGAGCTAGGGAAGACTCTTACCTGAAATCCTGGAGGGCCTCCACCAATCTGTGTAGACAGTGCTGAGCTAGAAGGACCAATAGCATCAAGCTATATAGCCCTGTTCCCATGTGGAATTCTGTCCTTAATTACAAAAGGTATGCCTCAGGGAGAAGCTTAAGTAGTGATACAGCTTTTTTTCTGTTAAAAGGGAAAAACAAATCCCCCAACTACCCATCTTCGAGGACAGGCACACCTTCACTTAAAAGTTCTTCAATTCCTCCTCTCCCACAAAGAAATAAACATTATTTCACAGAGTGGGTATGGGTGTGTATCTGGCCCAGCTTGTGTTGTAATATTTATTAACATTTGATCCAAACAATCAAAGTGGCATCTTGCTCTGGGCTCTAAAAGACACATTTCTTCTGAATAGCCAGATGCACAGGGACCTGGGGCAGGAGAAAGGTGTGTGCATGCATGTGCACACACCTGGATTCAGCTATCATATTTTACCATCAATTGAAATGCTCAGGTGAGCAGAAATGGGTACAGTATGCTGACCAAATGATAAGGCGCTTCCATTTCCATCTCACCTAAACTCAGTTTACATATCTACACCTTTCTTGATGTATCCTCACCATTTGGTGGACAACTTGCTAATTCTGAACATCTTTCCTGTCATGATATTTGTTTGAAACACTGAAGTTTCAAAATACTTCCATGATTCAGGTTTCACTGGAACTCTTTTTAAGAGTGTTAGGTGGAACACATTTTCTTGAGAATGGTTGACATTTTTAATTGCTTGGGTTTGGATCCTAATTTTTATTATCCGTTTAGAATACCAAGTGTTATATCGCATTCCTTGCCGGAAACCACATACACACAAAGGCTGGGTGGAGGGGGAAGAAAGAAACAGCTGTTTCCCCAAACTTGCAGATATGTAAAACATGGTGTCTTTTATTGATATCACAACCATCAGTCCTCTTCATTTTGATCTGTGTTGATGAGTATCTACCAAAATGCATGCAGCTGCTAAAGGGAGCTGTTTTAAAGCAACATTTCTTCAGTCTCAATAATACCATGACACATTAAATTTAAGAAGGCATTTCTTTAAAAAGTTAAAGCCTGGGTTATTAATGCTGTGTAAATATTGTTGCAGCTGTAGACATATTGCCTTCAGCAGTGGAAGCAACTACTGATAACCTTATATTTGTTTGTGCAATTTGTCCAGCCTAGTAGCCCTAACTACCTCTTTCCTTTAAGAAAACCATTTTTATACTGAATTCCAAAATCATTGGGCAACAAAAGAGGCCCAAGCCACGAGACTATCTTGTGATTAGTTTCAAGAAGCATAAGGACTTTGTTCAATACCACCGACCGTACAAGGGACTCTGGAGATGGCACCATTCCTCAAAGTGAACATGGTCCATTTGCTGTACCTAGATACCATTTTTGCTGTGATCTTCCCAAATACAGTGGTACCTCGGGTTAAGTACTTAATTCGTTCCGGAAGTCCGTTCTGAACCTGAAACTGTTCTTAACCTGAAGCACCACTTTAGCTAATGGGGCCTCCTGCTGCCGCCGCGCCGCTTGAGCATGATTTCTGTTCTCATCCTGAAGCAAAGTCCTTAACCCAAGGTACTATTTCTGGGTTAGCGGAGTCTGTAACCTGAAGCGTATGTAACCTGAAGCATATGTAACCCGAGGTACCACTGTAGATATTTCCTTGTACCCTGCTGTTTCTCCATGGATCTCTACAATGTTTCCAGGTGCATGCAAGCCTGTCAAACCCACATAGCTTCAAAGACAGAATTTAATCAAGAACATACAAGGCTATCTTATTTTGGTCTAGCTAACTCTACACTGTTATAAGCCACCCCAATCTCTGAGTGGTGCAAGATTCCAGGAGTTGCAGATGCACTTCAACCCAGGGTCTGTGTTTCCGGACAATTAATAATAATAATAATAATAATAATAATAATAATAATAATAATAATAATAATTTATTATTTTACCCCGCCCATCTGGCTGGGCTTCCCCAGCCACTCTGGGCGGCTTCCAAAAAAAATACTAAAATACTGCAATACATCAAACATTAAAAGCTTCCCTAAAAAGGGCTGCCTTCAGATGTCTTCTAAAGGTCTGGTAGTTGTTGTTCTCTTTGACATCTAGTGGGAGGACATCTAGTGGGAGGACGTTCCACAGGGAGGGTGCCACTACCGAGAAGGCCCTCTGCCTGGTTCCCTGTAACTTGGCTTCTCGCAGTGAGGGAACCGCCAGAAGGCCCTCGGTGCTGGACCTCAGTCGCTGGACCTCAGGTAGAATGATGGGGGTGGAGACGCTCCTTCCGTGAGGCACAGTGGAGACTGTGGTGTCTTTATGATTTATTTACACATATACACAACCTAAGTCTACCATGGAGGGATCTCCAGAATTACATTCCAAGAGACTTTGGCTTCTCCCACAGCCATAGCATTGGATCAAAACAGACATCAGCATCCTACTTTTTGACACTCTCTCCAGCCCCTGCTTAGTAACTCTGCTGCCATTCTGAACTCTAATGTTTCCCAAAACACTGGCATTGTCTTTTAAACTAAACCCTCAAGTTGAGGGAGGGACAAAACCCACTCATTTGCAAATGAGATTTGCCTAAACAGCTCATCCCCAGGCTATCACCTCAAAATGAAATTATCTTACTTAATTAGCTTTTACACTTGGCTCACTTAAAGGATTAACAAGGTCTAGCACAGGCTTAGATACACACTGGCTCTGGCTTAAATACACACCAGTCTAGATATCACCTCCTAGCAAATTAGCTTTCACACCCCAAACCTTAATTAAATTCTAGCAGCCATAAGGCTATAACTATGCTGACTGGAAGTAGCCCTCCAGGGTTTCATGAATGAATCTTTCCCACTCCTGCCATAAATTACCAGACATGGAACTAAACCTGTATCCAAAGCAGCTACATCTCCTTCAAGAGGATTAGGTAAAATTAAAGGACCCCTGGATGGTTAAGTCCAGTCAAAAGCGGCTATGGGGTGTGGCACTCGTCTCACTTTTCAGGCCAAGGGAGCTGTGTTTGTCCACAGACAGCTTTCCAGGTCATGTGTCCAGCATGACTAAACCATTACCGGTGCACGGGGGACAGTGACAAGTGCCAGAGCACACGGAAACACCGTTTACCTTCCCGTCGCAGTGGTACCTATCTACTCACACAGGTATGCTTTTGAACTGCTAGGTTGGCAGAAGCTGGGACAGAGCAACAGGAGTTCACCCTGTCATGAGGATTTGAACCACTGACCTTCCAATCGGCAAGCTCAAGAGACTCAGTGGTTTAGACAACAGTGCCACCCACTTCACCTTTATTTGAGGATTATTATTATTCCATCCATATATTTTCCATTACTTTCTCCTGAAGGAGCACGACATAATGATGGCATGTAGGATGTGTGACTTATTTTAAACTAGTAAGTGGTCTGGCTTTGCTGTTTTTCAGCTGAAAAATTAGTTATTTGAAATCCTTAAGGAACGATGGGAAACATCATGACAGCCTACAGCACTTGTACAACAGTTAGCTTGTGGGGTACACTGCCACCTCTTGAAATGTAACAGCACGGCCTGTGACTTTCTGCCATAGTTTAGCTAACTCAAAAAGTCACACAAACATAACCAGTGATCAATGGAGCTTACTGTTTACTGATCAGTTAAAATAAACAGATTGGGATCCAAAGGCCAGGTTTCCCACAGAAGCTATTTACATACCCTGAAATGTTGCTCCTGAAAGTCGGGGTAACTCCAAGAGTGGCATCAAGTGCAAGTCAGAAACAAACATCAAAAAAGTCCCTGTGTGCATGCAGATGCTATAGGTGCACACAAGGGCTGTTGGGAAATATGCAGGAAGGCTTCAGTCTAGTAGATCATCCATTTATTTAAATACTTTCTGGTTTCAAACAAGCCAGTGCACAGTTCTGTTTATATGGAGAATTGTCTTTATGACACAGTTTGCAATATCAGCACCAAAATCTGAATTACCAGTAAACACCTGACCACTTCAACATAGTTTAAATTATGTCATGCCAATTTTGAGGTACAAACATTGTACAGCAGAATTGATTATGCCAGCAAGAGCACACAGCAGAAGGACACATCAACTAATGGTTAAATACCATAATGACAACTCAAACAGGCCAGCTGAATAAGAGAGAACATGACTTTTACAATAGGTATTGATTCTAGCCGGTGCTCCATTCTAAAATGCCAATATGCTTTGAATAGATTGTCTGCTGGGTCTTTTACTGACTTTTAAAAATCCCATTAATTATATAATATTATGGCTTCGGGACAATAATATATCCTTCCTTAATTAGAAATGAAACTGAGTTTTTTGTTTTGCTTTGTTTTTGTTTTGGCTTAGCAACCATCTTCATTGAAACTGCCTGATCTCACCTCAGAGTGTGAACTCATGTCTGCATGTGGTTTTTCACAGAACTTCTCGAAAGCAGTGAGGAAATGATCTTTCAAAAAATTCAAATATGTTGTGAATTGATATCAGCTATTCTCAGTATCAGGCTTCCCCATACCTCTAAACTTAACTTGCATTTTCATAGCAAGAACCTAATTATTACTGGAAAGTTAGATATGCTCCAATTTTAAAAAAAGTTTTCACAAGTATGCACAAGCTCTCCCCATTTGCTGTTATGCATATCCTTTTCTTCCGTTCCTGTGAAGTGTACTGTTTTAGCTCAGCACAAAGTCCGTGGAATCCCAGTATCTTGACATGACATCTATTTAAACGCTGTATGTCAGTTATTGTTTTATTTCCAACTTTACAACCCACTCACAATCAGCATTTTCACGTTGGCTATTAATTTATAGACAAGTGGCTACCTGTGAATTTTTACAGAAATGAGGGAAAGACCCACTTCAGTTTTTATAGTGCAAACAACTCAGCCAACTGTACAATTAGGCAGAGTGAGGCAAATGTTTGGGGGTTGAAGGCAGTGGCAGCTTTTCCCTGGCTGGTCCTCCTGAGGTCATCCTCCAGCAACTCTTGTGCTTGTGGACTAGTGGCCTGGTAGCAGCAATTCTTACTTGTTGCTGGGCAGAACTGGCTGGCTGTCTCACTCAATTACCTGCTGAAGAACAAGTCATCAAGCAGTGATGAGTTAGTGGTGGTCTTAAGAGGACAGAACTGAGTGTGCAACATGGGCAGAGCACTGCAGAACCTAAGCTACTTTGCTGCCCTTGGATGTGGAGGACGTCGATGTCCCTATCACCACTGTTGAAGATTTTACTGCCACCCTGGGTAGCTTCTATTCCTGGAATGTGGGTGAGGGAGCACAATCTTCTCTTCCTGCAGGAAAAGTTATTGGGGTGCCTCTGCATAAGGCACATACCTTAAACATATCAGTGGTTTTTTTCTTTATGTGGCAAGGGCAGCATGATTGGTACAAATTGAACTGAGCAGCTCTTATGGGACATCTGACATCACAGTCAGCACTGCAATTTATGCCATGCTACAATGAATCTGATTAACAGTGCATTTCTATATACACGTAGTTCAGAGTTGGCCCCATTGCACTCAAAATGATTTATTTTTAAGCGACTATTCATAGGATTGTACTGTTAGCTCTATCGATGGCATGGTTCAGACTGTTGCATGCAGGAATTTAAAATGAGAGTGGTGACCATCTTTTTTTCAAAAGCAATTTAGTGCCCCCAGAATCATGGTTATAATTAAGAAGTGTGTAATAGATTTGCACCAATGTTAAAGGAACGATGGTGCTGGAAACCTTAAGGCTCTTCGTATCTTGTACCCGCCATGATTTGTCTCCAGCAGCTACCATTCCTGTCATTTTAAAGGCTTTGAACAGTTGTTGATAGCAGCTGTTTCTGGCATTAATCAGCTCTGCAGTTCTGATGCAGTATTATAGATTGCAGTGCTGGAAGAAAATAAAATATACTGAGCTGGTTTAACTTTTATAGAAACTAACCTTATGTGAGTTTCTTTTTTGATGCCTTGTTTTGCAGGTGTGGAAAATTCTAGTATTTGGTTCTAATAAGGTTTTCCTTTGGAACATAAAGTACAATGAAAATATGGACCTCAGCCAACATAGCACACAAATGCAAACACGCAAACGTCAGTCCCCTAAGTAAGTGTGTTTGGGGCCGGAACCTAAATGAGTAATGCAAAATGAAAAGACGTGTGCTGTTACAGTACAAATTTAAGCTCTATTATAAACAGGCTGGCTTTGAAAATTCTACTAAAGTAGTGAGGAGGGAAACCTCCCCTTCCTAGGAGATGTAAAAGTGGTGACAGAGAAAGCAGGGCTCACATACACTTTCTTCTCGCTTAGCAGAGCATCCAAATAGACCCTAAAGCAAATGCAGCATGACATACACTAGCAGGTCCAATCTGGCCTATAAACTTCTTGAGATTGTTTGGGTGCATGATTCACAGATTTCTGGAAATCAACCATCAACATCTCAGCTCTATGGTTTGCAATGGAATGCAGCCTACGGATTCAGTGAGTCTGAGATCAAGCCGTGGGCTGCAACAGAGGTGAATATAACCTTCTTCAGCCTGAGGGCCACCTTCACTTCTGTCCAATCTTCTATGCATCATGTGCCGATGGTCGGTGGGGGCAGAGGCAAAAGTGGGAGGAGCAACACATGTAAATGTTCACCTTTCTACAGCAGGCTAGCTTCTATGCAAACTCACAAACGCCATCCGAACAAGCAAGAGGCATCACTCAAGGACACATTCCAGCCAGGCAAAAACTCTTGATGTGTGAGGCCTAAGACCCTTGGATTATGATCTACTTAAATAAGGGAGACTTAATTCAGAAGATAGGGGATAAATTGTATTTATTATACCATTTCCAATATTAACATATGGTTTTCCACAGGGAGAAACCCTTTCAGTGAGAAAAAGCCCATAATTTAAAGACCTTCCTTATACACCTTAACATAAAACATTTATACATATATTTTATGTTGGTTAGATATATATATATTTATATAAACTAGAGACTGACAAATTTTATACATTACATTCATATTTATGTATATATACATATATGTACATGTTCATATCTTATAAAGGCATCATCAAAAAATATGACATGAATTAGGAGTCATTGTATTATTCCTACAATATATCTAAACTGAGCTCATTAGTTCTGACAGGTTTAGAATACAAGATAATCAGAAGTTCATAAAAATACAAGTGCAGCTCACATTTACATGGGTCTATGTAGACACACATATGATGAACCTGGATAATGAAGGTTCTTTATATAATAATGGACATACTTTTTTCCCAAGCAATAAAACAAGGCTTAATAACCATATCCAAAACATGTCTTTCACTTATAGGGAAATAGTATAAAATAATACTGTTGCCTCAATTTCACCCAAGAGAGCATTCTGACCAGATCCTGGGGAAAGCAAATTTCAAGGGGAATCTTCAAGAGTGCACAGCAGGTTTTACCACCATGCTAATTGTGGAAATAGGCTTCTTGCATAGTGCACATCTGATCATTCCTGGTGCCCAGAGGGACAGGGCAACGGAAAAGACTGTATGGTAGAAGCCTAATGTTTTAAAATTCCTAGTGCCTTTGGAGGGTGACTTCTTCCTTTAAAAAGTACAAAGCATGGCATTTTCTTCCATAACAATCTTACTTGTATTCTTGGATACTTTTGTGGGGAGGAACAGCTATTTGCCTAATCCATGCTTTGTAGCCTAACCATGCTGTGCATTCAGGGTCATTTTGCAAATACCTATACTGTATATGTCACATGGGACAGTCTTTGCCAATGCCTCTGTATGGGCCTTGCAAGAAGCAGAATGACAGAGACCTGTGACTTATTATAGGTCTCCTAATTTCAGAATAAACTTCTGAATTTCAGAATAAAGCCCCCAAAATTCTTCATTATTATGGACCTCAAGGTTGGATATCCAATTTTTTCTTTGGAATGTCCCCTGGTCTAAAAAGTAATAATATCATTATGCATTATATTAAAAGTTGTCCAACAACCTATTATGAAAGTATGCATGAATCATCTTCACCCCCAGAATTCAGTAGGAGAAATCGGAGAGAACACAATTAGATTTAGAACAGAAATTGACTCACATTTCCTACTATAACATAACATAATATTAAACAACCTACCCCTCTCTTCCATGTACAAAATATGTATGTTGCATCAGCAGACAGTCAATACATAGCAAAAGAGCAACCACCAGCGTACTGAAGCTACCTTCTAGAACAAACTGCAATATTTCACAATAGCAGATTGGAGGAAAGCAGATGGATTAGTATAAACTTTACAACAAAATGCCAAATCACGGCTATAAAAATATCAGTTCTCTGAGCTCATGATGCTTGCTATCAATTGGAATTTTTTCCCTCGCAGAAACAGTTTGAGTTACAGCATCATAAAGATCGTGGTGATTAGTCACTAAAGATGTAGATGAGAAGCATATGTGTGAAGCACTACATCCCTTATGGCATGTGAAAAAGTTTATGTTAGATAAAGAATGGGAGACCAAAGACATTGAGATACACAGACCCACAGAAGACCTACTACAATATCAAAAGGGGAGTGACCAAAGAGCAGCACGGTGGGTGGGGGGGGGGGCCAGAGGAGCTTAGTGAAAATGTTATTGTTTGGCACAGTTCGGATGAACAAACAGAAGAGACACAAATGTAGCAACAGCAGTCACATCTAATTACAAACAGGCTGTATTAGTGGCAGGACACAGTGTTCCACTCTGTTCTTTGTCCTCTTGCTTTTCGCCTGGCTCAGTTAGCATCGTGCGTTACATCCTTGAAGGCATGCGAGAAAAGTTTGAAAAGGAAACAGTTGAGCTTGTGGTAATAATGTGTGATAAGTTAAGATATATTCTCACATGGGTGAAGTGCAACAAATTAAAACGGTGTTTGAGGAAGCACATACTTTATGTATCTTGGTTGTGACACTAACCCATATTTAACCATGGGAGTTACTCTCAAGTGCACTTGATAGTTTCAATTCCTATAAAATAAGAAAATACCTCCAATTGCCTTGTGGAATCTGGAACATTCCACAATATCCCATGTAATGCAATTCAGTATTGATGTTTGAGAAAATTCCCATTTTAAAACAGGACTCTGCCAGCAATAGGACAGCAATAGGCCCAATTCAGGCACGTTCTCTGGGAGCTGGTGCAATGAAGGGTCATTTTATTCCTGCCACCCCCTTCTTTTGCCTTGGGTGGCATAAGTGCTAGGGATGGAGCACTGGCTGTGCAGCTTCATCAAGCCCCCAAGCTCCCAGCAAGCCAGGAGTTAGGATTGCAACCTAAAGCAATTAGTTAGCTACTTCTGCTAGCAGTTCACAATCTGTTAGAATATAAATCTATTGCTCTATAGTTAAGCCTGCTCATTAGGATGCCATAATTACTATGCACCTTACCAATTTAAAACAATTTATTTGGAGTGAAGAGTTTTCAACTTTAGAGCTTCAACAAATAGTGGCTTTCAATTTAACATCAGACTAAATTGCAAATATGTTTTTGGTAAAATCAATCCGTTTCTGAAAACAAATACTAAGGGGATGTTGTGTGCATATTACAGGTGACTGACAGCAATATCATTTTAAATGAAGAGAAGCAAGGTTAGAAATTTCTGCTACTCCTAGCCACAGACATTGCATAATACCAGTTCCAGCAAAGTAGGACATAGAAAGTGTGTGAGATTAAAATTTAAAGACTTAGCGCTCTCTCGTTGACTTTTTGAAGCAGAAAGCTTGATTTCTAACAAATGCATAAACACCAGGGACAAATTAATATATTGTCAAGAAATATATTAATGGGTTTAAAAAAGGTTAACTTATTCGAGGGAACATTGAATTTTGCAAGAAAAACAATGTCTGTCATGATTCTGACTGTTCATACATATTCTGTGCGTCTTCTTTTTAAAAGCACTTTTTGATTAGTCATACCTCTGTCTCTGTGCACTTTCTGGACAAAAACCAAACTTGCATTGGTTCTTTTTTACCCTTCATGGAAACGGGACCTCTGTGTTCCAGATGGAATTGTGGGTCTGAATTTTCAGGAGTCATTAGACACCTGCAAATAAAAAGAGATATAACTGAATCATTAACTGCAAAATACACTTTCATGAAGTGCTTTCAGACCAAGACTTGCAATACAGTAAAGATGTCAGAATACGTCTTAAAGAGACTATAACACCCAGAGTATCTGAAGGTGACTGTCTTTCCCCGTATGGAATAATTGCTCGCACTAACAATGCAACTGTAACCCCCTGATCTTTGTAGCTGCAGGGTTTTCGGATTTGGAAGAGTTGACCTTCTTATGATCTCTGATGACAGGGGAGAGCTCCATCACTACAGAGGTCCTCATTGTACCCAGTCAGGTAGGAAGCCTCCAGCAGCATTTTTCCTGCTTGTGGTAGCCTTTGGGAAGGCCCACAGTGCCAGCAATTTTGTATCTCCCAGATCCAAAGTTTTATGGATCTACCAAAGGTCACAATTTATGTACCTCTCAACTGTGGGAGCCTGGAGTTGGTACAGCAAAAAACAAAAATCTCCCACCCTGTCAGATATACTCTCTCCACTCTGTCTGACTGTTCCCCAGCCAGGGGTTAGAATTGCTCTGTGATGCAAGTATTGGCAGTGTGCCCCCCCCCAAAAAAAACCCCAGCTGATATAAGGCGCTGTCTCTAAAATCAATGAAAAAGTGAGCTGTTTTCTGGATATTGTAATAAGCCATCTGTACACTCAATTTCTCACCTGTAAGTATATTCAGAGACATTGATTCTTCCTTTCTCTCCAGTGGTTTCTGTTCTGCTTGTTAGATTAACAGTGTTTCCAAAAAGACAGTAACGGGGCATCCTTTGGCCAATGACACCTGTGACTACTTCTCCTGTGTGGATGCCTATTGTTATCTTTTAAAATGAACAAAAATATAGATGAACAGTAACAATAATAAAAAGATGTTACCAAGTTGTTTGAAGTGAAATGCATACAGCATTGCAATTTTGCATTTGCACAATAAACAATTACATAAGTAGTAGGTAGATGGCTTAGCATTTGTGGGAAGATAAATGTAGCCATTGCACAACTGCTTCTAAATTGTTTTACTGATAATTTTAATATTTCTGTAAACGACTTAGAAGCTTCACAACAGCACTTTGTTAAAAAAATAAAACAAACGAAGCCACTACCTGACTGCTTGCTGTATTATCTCAACCCACATTCTCCTAATGTCCCCTTCATCTGTCCCAAGCACCAGTCTTGAGGGAAGGAACAACCTAACAACCTCAGCATGATCCAGACCACCAATCTCAATGCACACTATCAAGGGGAAGAGGAAGCACTGATGAGAATGGTGGGAAGATATATGGAGTAATTCTCACATGGAAGTATATTTAGTTTGGTGGTATTGCTCAACCATTCCCTATTGCATTCTGCATCAGTGCCTAATACTGGTCTTGTACGATCTTGCCCCATGGTTTCTAGGCTACACACACCTGAAAGTTGGCACTCAGATATGTTTGAAAAATCTAGGTATGAATTCTTCTTGTATAAAAACTCCCTGAGGACCAGTAGCATGTTGTCAATTACTAACCTGTACAGACTCTCCATCAACTTGAACCTGTCCGGCAATTTCCATCATATCCAATGCTAAGTGGCAGATAGAACGTGCATGGTGAATGCATGGCTCTGGCAAGCCACTTACTGTCATATACTTGTCTCCAACTGTCTCAACCTAATAAAATGTGAAGTTGGAAATTATTCCATTTTCTTGGTTACATGGAAAAAGTGTTATTACAAACACTATTCATACCTTTGAAACAGAAAGGGCCCTTGCACTAGCAGATGGTACAATTTAAAGGTTGCACAACAAAGGAATCCAACACAACAGTTGCATTAAGAAAAGTTTGTTGTGCAATCTCTTGTGCAACTATCTTTGGTAATGTGCTTGTGTTTTCCCTAGTGTATCAATGTTCCGGCAGCACAAGTATACCGCCAAGTGACTTTAACTTAGCACTCCATTGGATGCAACCCATTGATCTGTGTCCCATCGCAGGATACTTTCTAAAAGCAACGTATGGTATAAATATAGAAGAATCAGAGAAAAGTACATTATTTTTTAGATAGGTAGCAAGTGTAGAGGCCTAGAAAGGTTAATGAAGAGGAAAGGAAGGGTGGCACCAAAAAGCAAACAAAAAATGAAACCAGAGCAAAATTTCAGATTGGAAAATATAATTTATTATAGCATATGATATACGCAACCAAATACATTTAGAAGACAACTTTCTTCAGGGGCAAGAGTATTGATCTATCTAACTCGCTATCAGCTAAAACACTTGGAGAATGTTCTAGCTATTGCTGCATCAAACAAACAAAATAAATCGGGGGAGGGGGAGGGAGAGAGGCCCAAACAAAGTGTGAACAAGTAAACATGCAGGTTCCTGGAGCAAAGACTGTAGTGGCTGCATTCCTCTCTCAGTCCTCCTACTATCACACTATCCAGAAGTAAGCCATGGTTTGGCTTAGCATCTGAACATGGGCTTATGGTTTGTTTCTCAAAACATGAGTAGTAAACAAAGAACAAACCTTGGCTACAGCTGATTTCTTGTCTTAAGTGAGACAAATCATGACTTGGACATGACACTAAGAAATCACAGCTTAGCCTCAGGTATTTGGATTCAGAAAGAAGCATCAGTAAAGTGTTTTGGAGTCAGGAACTCACTTTCCCCAATTTCAGTAATCAATATTGATGCAGCTATTTTGTCTTCAGAATAAATTTATGTCAGTGCAATGTTTTCTCTTGCCAAGAATTAAACCATTATTGCGTCAATAGGAAATTCTAATACTCCATAGAACTAAGCTCAGATAATACACCTCTTTCATAATTTCATCATTACAGGGCTGTTTCTACATTAATTTTCATTTAATGCAGCATTATCTCAAACAAACAAAAAATCAGAAATGAAGAAGTGGTGCTTACCTTATAAACAAAGGGGTTCCTTCGTGAATCAGTCAGGATATCAAATCTTGTGTAAAGGTCATTTAAGAGGTTGACAATTTTCATGGCTCCCTCTCCAGAGGCATGTTTACTACAGAAGGCATTAAACCCAACAATGCCACTAAAAAGTATGGTCACATTATCATAGCGCTTTGCTGGCACAGGGCGCTTGTGCCTCAGCTCATTGGCCACAGATGGAGGAAGGACAGAATACAGCAAGCTACATAATGTTGGACAGTAATAGTAAAGAAAGAAAAAGGAAGAGAGAAACATGAGTCATATTTTTGTGTAATAAGGTTCTCATGTGAGAACTGATTTTTTACATTTTAGGTTTCCAACAGTTACTTATAAAAAAAATATTAATGGCAGAAGTAATACTCTTTAAGCACCAGACATTGGTGTGCATTAAAAATGTTCCTAGGATACTGAAAGATAAAATGGGCAAAACTATATAGGTATGAGAAAGCACTGCTAAACTCTTAAGGACGTGTGCTTAAATCACTGTAGTTGAAATTGATGGTACATAAAAATACGTAATGTTCCATGGAATGTGCCCTTAATCTTTCGCAAAGAAGTCACATACTCTAGATTTATCTGGAGAATGGTTGGGGACAGGCAATAGCTTTAAGAAAAATGAAAATGGCCCAACACAGGCAAAGTTAACCATGTTATATGTATTCATTTCCCTTGTCACCAATGCCTATGGTCAAACAAGCAACAGTGAGATGAATATACACACCCACAAGCACTTCCAGTCTGGATAAATTGATATTTCAGCAGAGATATCCATTATCAGCTAGAGGGTTATATGCTCACATTTTTATTATTTACTGTCTCCCCCCACCAAAAAAAAACTGCAAAGCACAATATTCACAAAAAGCGAAATGTTTCATTCTAAAGACTACACATAAAAGGTACTTAGATTGTATGGTTCAGACTAGATGAGATGTCATTCACACAATTAGGAATTATGTGAATGGCTTTTTAAAAGGAAATTGGAAGTGTGTGGGCCCTGATACAGATCAGAATCCTGACATGCAGCATTAACCTTTTACCCCTAATAATTGCTAATTGTGTGAATCTCGTTTAGCCCTTAAGTTATGTGCATGCAAATTAAACAAAGATCTCCCGAGCCACCTTTTTCCTAAGTTTTTATGGTGTCCAGAAATATTTTATTATTCTGAAAGCTCAACTGATTCAGGTTGTGATAGATAGATTATGTGCCAGTAAACAAACATTAGGATCCAAGACATAAAAGCTAATGAGACATTGAGGGAAAACAGACAGAGGGAAGAAAACAGAGGGAAGAAAGATAATGAAGGGAGATAACAATCAAAGTGGATGCATTTCCTTCAAAGACTAGTACATGAAGTCTTCCAGAGTGCTTTCATTTTGAGCCCATTGAAATACAGTTTACACAGCTATTCAGTGACTTAATATAGTATTCTGAATGAGTTAATAGGTATTAATTTTCATTTAATTTGTTTGTGTCCTTATTTTCACATACCAGCTCCAATTTGTAATCATATTAAAGATTGTCAGAAGGCATAAAACTATTAAAGAGGGTCAGTGACTATGACAAATGCACGCTACTGTAAACAGTGATTCCTGGCCTACCTATGACATTCAGAACAGCTTAGAATGTGGACAGCCGCCATTACAATAAGGACCTGCATGCACCTGCTGGAATCTTCTGGTGGTGCTATATCTACAATCAGTGTGATGTGTGAATCAGCCCCACATCACTGATACCAAGACTGAGAAGGCTATCCTGTCCAAGGTAGGAACTCCTTAGACCAAAATGTCAACATTTCCAAAACAAAATACCATAGTTTCATAATAGTGATTCATAAAATATTAACTATTCCACTAAGTTAAACTGATAATCATTAGGTCAATGGCTGCCTCATAATACAGAAGATGGGATGAATAATACAGGGATATGCATGATCTAAAACTTTTAACAGGTCAGAATCAGATCTTAGACAGAGGTTGACATGGACATCCATTCAAAAAGTTCATCTTGCACTGATAAGAATTATGTAAGAATTATGGCAATAATGCATGTGGCAAAGAGTCACTGACTAACAGGACAATTCAAAATCAGATGTGTTTGTGAAGCCTCAAAATACAGGTTAATACGGAAAATAATTCCACTACTTTCTACTGTTTCTCATGTAAACTTGAGAGATAAACTCTTACGTGTCTGTCTTTTTCTTCTCATCTTCCAGTGCTCTTAATGTGTGCTGAAGCCTGTCTGTTAGTATCTCCAGCTCTTGAGTCAGCTTGTATTCCTCTCTGAACTGCTCTCCCAAAAGGACCAAATCACGGGTGGCATCATGCAGTGGAATATCACTCAGGTATAGCCCTCTTCTGGTTAAGTCATCCAAATTCATCACACTGTAATACAAATAAACAATCAAAAGACCAGATGGGGAAATGGTGGGTTAAACCTGGCACTCAGATTTGCCTTGCACAGCCATTAAAAACACTGATCAAGTTAATTTGCAAATATATTTTGACACTCCCCCAAAGTAAGAGAGAACCTCTACCTCATTATTTAATATGCACTGAATATGCCGCCTTTTCTACCCTGTCAACACAGGGAGGAGAGAGAAAGCTGAGAATGGAGAAGTGCGATCAAACAATTAAAGTCACTACAGAAACACCCATGATGTGATAGTGCTGTGAGTTTGCCTGCTACTCAAAGACCTTCTTTCACATAGCATAACAGAGGATTATAGGGAATAAGAAGACACAGAGCAGATGCCGATCAGTATATCTGAAACTAGCAAGTTCTGCCATCAATGGGCTTATGCTACTGTGCCAGAAGAATGTTGTCCTGGAAATGTTGAAGCCAAACGGCCAAAACAGAGGTGATTAAGGAGATCCATGTCTAGACCTCCCATCAGAGCAGTGGTGGTGAGAAAGAGGCTTTGACCATTTCCCCAATCTAAATCATTTCTTTGGGGGGGAGGGGAAGCAGTGGGGTCAACAGCACCTTGAAAAACAAGCTTAGATTAGGCAAATGGTGCAGGGTGAAAAGGGTTAAATAACAAGTACAATTGCTCTGCCTGAATGGGCACTCCCAATGGCTTCTTTAAAATAACGTGTTATTGTTGTTGCTAATACACACACAACCATTTGCATTATGGATATTTTGGCCTAAAGAGTCTGCAATACAGCTAATTCATATCTGATGCTTATTTAAGTGATCACAGATCAGGTTGGGGGGAGGGAGGTTAAATAAATAAATGGAGAGCAGAGGACGCCCACCCTACATTTATTTATTTCCCCCAGAACCACCTGCACAAAGCTGTGATTGTGGGCTTACTTGGCTTAGGGAAGGAAGTGTAAGGCAATGCCCCCTTCCCAAATCTGGGCAAGAACTTACTAGGCATTGGAAAGTAGGTGGGGGAGGGACTCTAGGTCCCTACCAGAGCTCTCCTGCTTCCTTCCCAAAGTCGAGTAAGCAGCTCTCCACCTTGCAGAGGACCTTGTTCTGGGAGTTCCTGGCTTTATGCATTTTTAGGGCCCTTGGACGGTTACGTCTAGTGAAAGGCGACTATGGGGTTGCGGCGCTCATCTTGCTTTCAGGTCAAGGGAGCCAGTGTTTGTCCACAGACAGCTTTCCGGGTCATGTGGCCAGCATGACTAAACCACTTCTGGCGCAACGGAATACAGTGACAGAAACCAGAGCGCATGAAAACATTGTTTATTTTCCTGCCACATCAGTACCTATTTATCTACTTGCACTGGCGTGCTTTCAAACTGCTAGGATGGCAGGAGCTGGGACAGAGCAATGGGAGCTCACTCCATTGCGGGGATTTGAACTGCCAACCTTCCAATTGGCAAGCCCAAGAGGCTTAGTGGTTTAGACCACAGCACCACCCACGTCCCTGTGCATTTTTAGATATACATGTGGACTCCTAGAACCGAACCCTCATGTAAAATGTGAGTTACTGTACAAGTTTTTGTAACAATGCACTGCAATATACACAAATTGTGTTTGCTTACCTTGGAGAACAAAGAAAGAGAATACTATCTGCTTCTGGTAGGTAGATCATTTGACCCTTAAGGCGTAAGCAGCTAATTTCTGTTCCAGTTAATTCATCTTCGCACTCTAACTTTTCCACATCCAACAGCCCTTCCTTGTAAAGAAAAAACCAAAACCCATAACTGCAGCTACAGGTGTCATAGTTATGTCTGTATGTTTTCATATCTTGCCACAAACTACTTTAATGCCATCCACAGTCTAATGTTGTTTTTACTTCTGTTTCACCCAAGCAGAAACATGTCAAAATGTGGTAAAGAAATTTGAGGTTCTATTGTTCATCCAAGTAAAACATTATTATCCATTGAAAAATGGCAGGTGAATAGTGTGGTTACCTTGCTCCTCAGCACAAAGACTGTGTTGATATGTGAGAGGATTCCATGGAAACTAATATCAATATGAGGCCGAACCAACGAAAACACTGACAAAAGATTGCAATACCCGGGCTGGAGCTGAAATATAAATGAGACAGACAAATTTCATTTCGAAGACCTGAAATTATTTATACTCTATATAATGTGTAGCATTTGAATTCTGTTTCCCAATGCTCTAGCTATGCTAATTTATCAGTACAATATTGAGGAGTACCCCCCCCCACACGCACACATACACAAACACATATGTACAACACTAGATTTTACCATATTAGTAAACTGTCTGACTAAAGACGGTCAGTTCCAATCAAGGAATGATTTGTTGCACCATCTTGAGATGCATATTCCACATGACTAGTCATATGACTCAAATTATGAAAGGATTTGGGACCTATGTGGACTTTTGATCAATTCCAACAGATGTAAAATAAATTAAAAATAAAAATGTTAAAATATTGGTTAAAAGGCTGTTGAAATGAAGGACTGTGATACTTTATGAAGACAAAGATGGAATTAGTTAAAGACATTAATGTGAAATGTCTTTTGGAGTTCTAGCAGTGCATACAAAATTTGTCCATATGTAATAAATACCACAACCAATATAAGCTAGTGAATAGCATTCACTAGTTCACCAGGTGTGGTGGTGGGAGCACAGAGGAATAAAAATGTATACGGTTTTCAGGAAAAATAATAATTCTCACCTGTGGAAGGACTCTGTATATTGCATTGCCACACTGGGTGACAACTAGATATCTATCAAATATAATATGGAAAGGGAAAGCTTTGCAAAAAGTATAAGGACTGATGCGAGACTCTTGAGTGCCATTCTCTTCAAATCTGTCCAGGTCTTCATAAAAATCTTCTTCCTTAGACTCCTTCTCTTCAATTAAAAACTGAATGTGGTCACACTCTTCATTTCTCTGTTGAATAACCTGAATAACAACAACAACAACAAAAACCTGAATTACAACAACAATTATGGGCAATTTTACTTTTAAAAACATTTTTTTAGGGTTATTCTTCTATAGCAAGGAACAAGAGCTATTCTTGATTTTCATAATTCCAGATTTTGACCCTGGATTTGAGGGTCCATTGACCACAACTCTGTTTCATTGTTTTTTCGAGCACGATGTCTATATAGAAATATGTTCATTTTTATTTATTTTTTTAATGCAAACATAGTAGAGAGAGAAAAAATATCACCAGCTGACATTAATACTAAAAAATGCTCCATCAATCCTGAATTAAACATACAAATTAATATAGACAATCAATGTGTACAAATAGGTATCCAAAGAAGATTGACACTTATAAGATTGACGCTTATGTTCAAATGTAGAAAGGGCAGTGAGAGCATCAGACCACTGAGCAGCAGAAGAAATAATAAATACATTCCAGGCCATCTGAAGTCCAAGGCTGGTTTGAAATGAAATGGAACCCCAGGCAGTGCCACAACTTTAAGAAGTCTTGACCACCATGCATGGCATACCTGTCAACTACCCCGATTAAATTGGGACAAGCAAGTTTTGGACATCGTGCTCTCAGCATGGCATCCTGAAACACATGACACTGTGACCTCACAAGAGATTTGTGATCTCGCATGGGTCAAGTGACTCAAGTGGGAGCAGGGCTGGGAAGATGCATGTCCTGGTTTCCATCGTCAATGTACTGGAGGGTATGACATGAGGGCCAGGTGGGTTAAAAGTTACCCCAGTCTTCTGAGGTCAGACTCTCAGTTCCTTTCTCAGGATGGAGAGGAGGCAAGGGTAGGGAACCAGTTTACAGCACAGGAGGCTACAGAAGCACAGGGCTTTAGAAATTAACGGGCAAGACCAGTTCCAAAATTAACTAAACCAGTTCCACCTGTGGTTCACTCCATTGTAGTTAAGTCTCATAATTAGGATTGTGGAAAAGCAGACAATGCCCCTTTAAATGCCAAGATTTTGAAAATCAAACCATTCATCTTATCAGGCAAGATACAACTGCCTTTAAAAAAACCCCTCCTGATTATATTTTTATCTCTCTTTTAATAATCCATTAAAACATAGACTGCCACTTCATTAACAGAATCTTAGTTGACTTAACTATATAAATTAGTGGGATTATTAACTGATCAATTTATAAAATCTGCAGAGACTTGTATATTAAAATAAAGCTACTGAAACACACTTTCATAGTTTTTAGGTAATCATGCACATGTCACAGCTTCTACCATCTTATTATTCTGGGATATAAAAAGGGGATGCTTTTTCTAAGATGGTGCCTGCCACCCACAGCTTTTAATAGTATAAAAACAAGAAATGAATAAGGGTTTTAAAATATATAAATAATCTGCTGCCTAATTCACCGGCTGCACCTTTTTAGATAGACGTAGGTTTATTGACTCTATTAATGCAACTAATTAATTTACTAAATACTGCAACCCTAATTAAAATAAAATAAAAACAATACAAAAACAATATGGCTGAAGTGCTTAGCCTGCAATGTTAACAAATCTTGCTTATTGGTGGTAGGTCTCTTTCTATTCAAAGTCCCTCCCTCCTGGGATAATGCTGAAAATATAACGAAAGAAAACATGCAAGCCAAATGATTTGTACATTATAAAAGCCCCTGCAGAATACTAGCAGCATCTCTCCCCCCCCCCCCGCCACTAAACTTATGAAACTGTCTAGTCTGTTTCAAAAAGTGCCACTATTAAATAGCAGCAGGTCGCCACAGTTTCAGAAAACCAATCTGCTGTTTCGTGCAAGTGCTCTGCAGTCTCCAATGACCTCTACCGAATGAGTATGTGTCAATAATAGCACAGTTGCAATTGTAATTCACAGTGCTGAATTGAAATGAATAAGAGCAATTGAGATAAAGGAGGAGAGGCAAGGACATGAAGGAGTCGGAACACTAAAAAATAAGTAAGTGCTTGAGCCAAAGCACAGCTGAAATCAATAGAAACATTTCCGTTGTATTCTGGAAAAAAATGAAAGCAGTTGAGTGTCTGTTTGAAAAGATGATGTGATTGGCAGAATACATGCTGCTGAGGAGGGGTGGCTCTTAAAACCTGCAAGTTAAGTAAATAATGCCTCTTAAAAAGAATAGAGTTGAATGCAAAAATGTGTTTGAAAACTCACTGAAAAAAATTGTATTTTCCCCCAGGAGTATGAACAGTTTCACATCTACTTCATTCTCTTGCACTTTCCATCAAGAATAATTATTGTTAACTTCATTTTAAAGATGTATGTGCCTGTGCTGCTTACATGTCTACTCAGAAGCAAGTTCCGCTGAGTCCAATGAGGCTTGCTCCAGCAAATACAGAATTTCTGCCCCAAACCTCCTCATGTAGAACACCTGACACTATTATTTTTATTAGACTTGTTACTTGCTTGTTATTCAAAGATGTTCAAGTAACTAATAACATTTTCTTTTTTAAAAAACATAAAATCAAAACACCTAAGTTACACATACACACAAAACATCTGAAGTTCATAGAAGCAGAATTAGATAACTCCTTGCCTCTCAAGTTTTATATGACTTCAAATAGGTCCGGGAATTTGCTAAACACCCAACTGTGGAATATTAAATAAATGAAAGAGCATCATCACCAGCAGCGACACAGCCAGGAATAAAGTTTGATTTTTGTTTCCCTGTGGACCTAGCTACCAAGTTACGTCAGCCAATCATGCGTACGTACTCTTTCACCATGGTAACAGCAATAAAAATGAAGACAAATCACTCTTTAAGTTTCAAAGAGATATCTAGCAGATTCTTTCTCCTGTGCTTTGCAATAAAATCTTCTGCAAAACTGATGTTCCCACTTGGCTGTGTGAAAAGTGGCATTTATAAGGGGGAGAGTTTTGAAAATGCCTTCAAACTGCTATACAAAAGGCCTTCAGAACAATTTTTAGATTTTGGGGAAACACAGATAGTTTTATATTGTTTCGTGCTTATGTCCATTGTGTTGCATTAAAGTTAGCTTTTGAAAATGCTATGCAATAGTACAGTATGTCCTATGTTTTCACTTTTTTTCGAGAAAAACACATTAAGTAAGATAGGTACGTGATTGTTTACCATCATGGAACTGGAGATTTGTGGGAGAGGCAAGGATATATGTGAAGCAGCATTTTTACGTGAATGCATTTCCTTTGAGTGTGTGTGTGTTGCAGTGGAGGGAATTCGCTTGCAAAAAAGGAGCGCTGTTTAGGCCAGACTTTTTTATGTAGAAAAATTATAGCCCACCTTTCCTTAACATACTCCAAGGCAGCTCACTAACAAATGATGGTGGTGTGTGTGCTTTTATGGTTTAAAAGAACAGATATGCCAACTGGATTTTGAAAGAGACGTTATGCTCCTGGCTTATACAACCAGAACAAAGCTCCTGAGCTAAATTTAACTCATTGCTCAATTGTAGTAGTTTAGATCAATGGCAGCTTTAAAAGAGACCCAGCACTAATGAAACACTTCACCAAAATGAGTGTCCTTTGATGAGACAAAAACATCTCATCAGATGTTTTTGTCTTATGGGACATAAAGACTTATTGATTTATCATTGATTTAACACTACATAAGATAAAGTGGATTCTAGTCCACAAATGCTTGTATTAGAATAAATCCTTTGGACATTATGGTCCCACAAGACTGTTGTTTCAGCTGCAACAGACTGACAGTGGTATTCCTCTGAAATGTCATGTGAGAGGGCATTCAAACATACTGTAACAATAAACTACAGTTTATCATTATAGGAATGAATCTTCACAAACTCTCTTCCCCTTTTCCAGAGACACCCTGAAGAAGAGAAGCTTTCACTTCAATTACGTCTGAAACCATTATGTCTGTACTATGGTTTACTGTAGCAAACCAACTACAAACCTTGATTTATGAAGCTGATTTGTTTCAAAAAAATGTTAGTTATGATTGACCATGGTTTATGGCTCATATGTCAATAACATTGTTGTTTGCCTGTCTGCTTGCTTCAGGTCAAAGGTGGTCAGGGTCCCTACCATAGGAGCCAACTCCAGGGGGCCGTGGGTGCCTGGGCACCCACAATAATATAATTGTGGGAGCCGGGCACCTAGTCATTGAGAAAAGCCGGCAGGTGGCAGTGGTGGTGCCTCCAAGAGAGAAGTAATTCAGCTCTGTCCTCCAGAGTCAGCCAGCGAGGCACCCTTTTCTGGATGGGGGAACTCAGACATGGGGGCAGAGTCTGCCTCCAAGTCTGAGCACCTCCCTGTGGAAAAGGGTGCCTTGATGGCTTCAAAGAGGAGCCACTGCTGCTGCTGCCAGCCGCTGCAACGTGAATGTGCAATGTCACACACACACACACGCCTGCACATAGTGTGTGTGATGTCACATGTCCATGTTGCGGTGGCGGGCACCCACATTCTCTACGTAAATCATAAGTAAAGGTAAAGGTACCCCTGCCCGTACGGGCCAGTCTTGCCAGACTCTAGGGTTGTGCGCTCATCTCACTCTATAGGCGGGGAGCCAGCGCTGTCCGCAGACACTTCCGGATCACGTGGCCAGCGTGACAAAGCTGCACCTGGCGAGCCAGCGCAGCACACGGAATGCCGTTTACCTTCCCGCTGGTAAGCGGTACCTATTTATCTACTTGCACCCGGGGGTGCTTTCGAACTGCTAGGTTGGCAGGCGCTGGGACCGAATGACGGGAGCGCACCCCGCCGTGGGGATTCGAACCACCGACCATGCGATCGGCAAGTCCTAGGCGCTGAGGTTTTACCCACAGCATAGCAAGCCCCAGAAATATGCAAAGAAAATCAAATGAATAAAAAATCAACTATTTTGGCAATCTTCCTTATACCGTAATAGCCTATCCTTTTGCCCTTGCATGTCTCCCATCCTACAGCTGCCTCTGTTCATTTTGCCTGAAGCTAAAGGTGACAATCAAGGTGAAATGAGTATCAAGCATTCTGATTTCTAGGTGTCTTGTCAGGCTAAATTTTTTTGTGCAATTTCCCCGAGTTTAGTGCTATTGGGATAATTTTCTTGACATTTAGCAAAAGAAATGAATAAATCCCAACCTTTTAAAAATAGAAATCTATGAAGGCTGTAGACAAAACAAACTCTTTGCCAACTGTGTGAAGAAAAATAGGAAACCAACAAAGATAGGAGTATGTTCCAATCTTTGTACCGCTCCAATGTAGACTTTTTTTGGTTCCTTTAATTTCTTATCCACTTAAAAGGCTGTGTGTGTTTACTTCCAGATCATACTGACTAGTATTTTTGTATTTCCACAGTTATGTGTCACAATTCTATAGATTGAGTTATTAGACATACTTTGACTTTCACATGGCCTCTGTGTTTGTGGCAGGCTGTAATTTGATTTTGTCATAGCTGTCTGGTACACAGTTCATCTGGAATGGAAAATTTGAGCCTTGCGATCATACAAGCTCCTCTGCCTTATATTCTCTATTTGAGATCTCTTCTTTGTGACACACTATGATTTTGACTATATATAAAATCCGTTTATATGCATTAAGATAAAGGTAAAGGGACCCCTGACCATTAGGTCCAGTCGTGACCGACTCTGGACCGACTCATCTCGCTTTATTGGCCGAGGGAGCCGGCTTCCGGGTCATGTGGCCAGCATGACTAAGCCGCTTCCGGCAAACCAGAGCAGTGCATGGAAACGCCGTTTACCTTCCTGCCAGAGCGGTACCTATTTATCTACTTGCACTTTGATGTGCTTTTGAACTGCTAAGTTGGCAGGAGAAGGGACCGAGCAACGGGAGCTCACCCCATTGCGGGGATTCGAACCGCCAACCTTCTGATCAGCAAGTCCTAGGCTCTGTGGTTTAACCCACAGTGCCACCTGCATCCCACTTATATGCATTACCCTGCTGAAAAATCCACAAAAAATCCGAACATGTGTCTCTTCCCTGTGGTACCACATTTTATGATACCAGAACCTAGGACAAACCAGTTGAGCTCCAATCCAATGTCAGTGAATGCTGGAAGATTCAGGACAGGCAAAAGAAACTACTTCTTCCCGCAGCACATAGCTAAGCTATGAAATTCATTCCCACAAGATATAGTTAGACAAATTAATGGAATATAAAATTAACAATGGCTACTAGTCATGGTGGCTGTGTTCTACCTCCATGCTCAGAGTTGGTATGACTCTGAATACTAATATCTAGGATATTAGGAGCTGTGGCGCTCATGTCCTGCTTATGGGCTTCCCATAGGCACCTGGTTGGCCACTGTGAGGCTAGATGTGCCGGATCAGTCTCTCAGCTGGGCTCTTCCTATGTTCTTTTGTTAGTCTGAAAAAGGAATACAGTGGTACCTCCTGTTAAGTACTTTATTCGTTCCGGAGGTCCGTTCTTAACCTGAAACTGTTCTTAACCTGAAGCACCACTTTAGCTAATGGGGCCTCCTGCTGCTGCCGCTCCGCTGGAGCCCGATTTCTGTTCTCATCCGGTTTATATAGGAAGCAAAGTTCTTAACCTGAGGTACTATTTCTGGGTTAGCAGAGTCTGTAACCTGAAGCATATGTAACCCGAGGTACCACTGTACTGTTCTTACCAGGTGAGGATACACTGCAACACTTTGTTGCAGATATCACTTTTTAACATTCCTGTTGCTATTCCTTTGACTTGGACACTAGTTTAGGCTATGCTAAAGCCATTCTGATCCACTCTTTCATAACCCCCCCCCAAGTATCCAGTTCTACAATGGTGGCTTGTGGCGAGTTGCCAAGCTGCCATAAAGTGGATACTGAAGAAAATTGAACATTGTGAAAAGAGTGTGGAATGAATAAATATTCTGCATCATGACCTAGGACTACTGATGCTTCTATAAATCAGTTCTTGAACTTTTGACTATAATAATTAGAGCAATGGAAACAGGCATGTAACACATAACACAGTGCATTTTTGTGTCTAACAAAAACAGCACATTGAGGCTGTGGTGTTAATTCTTTTTCCCTTTGGGAACAAAATATCTTAAGTTAAACAATATTAAAGCACCTGTGGAATATATATTTGTGGCATGTGGAAAGTTGGTGAAACTTTATGCTACAACTTACCTTCATATCTATTTCTGTGCCGTGAATTTGTTGAGCAACTGTTTTGATGATTCCAATTACAATGTCTTGGAGCCCTTCTCTCTCGGAATAGTAATGCAGAATGAGTCCCTTCCCCTTTTCTGCATCAGTACATCTAAAGGAAGGGGCCCGCATACCTGGGTATATTGTAGCAAGGTGGTCATGAAGAGCATCAAGGTTCTGCAAGGAGATTATTTAATAACAGAAAACGATTAGAACCTATTTTTCCAGCATTTTCACTGGAAAAATGAATAGTGTGTGAAGGCAACATAACTGCCTGAAGAATATTTGTACCAAATTCTGCTCCATACAGTAACACAAGCACTGCTACCTGCTCTGTCTCGTCCTTCTGCATTTTCTAATGCCATTAATGTTCATAGGGGCGCTGATGTTTTTAAAACATAATAGATGATGACAATGTTTTATAAGAGCAAGCTGTATTACAGAGCATCTGTAGATCCTCAAAACTTTAGAAATAGCTTGAACTTTATTTTCTGTGAGAAATGAAAAGCCTCAACAGCTGCTTCTTCTCTTGGGAGGTCTCCAAAGGAAATGAGTATCTTGTAAATTAATTCCTTGGGCTAAACTCAGCTTAGAGCTTCCTGGTTTACTTTATTTGCTTATTTGAAATTTACATTTTATTGAGATGGTTTTTATCAATAGCCAGCATGCATTTGTCTGAATGGATTACTATGATGGCTGTAGGGAAAGATCAACCCATTCCAAAGGCCTGTTTCAAGACTCTTTTGTTACTGAGAAATTCAGCTCTCAAGACTACGCTTGTATGTTGGTTTTGTCTGACTAAGGAGCGTGGCACTCTTCCAAAGGAGTCAGAGAAAGTGACCATATTTCAAGCTAAACCCTTCACAATAAAGAAAGCTCAAGCTAAGTATTATGGGATAGTCCAGTGGCTCCTCTCAAGAATCCTCCTCAAGTGTTGTGTGTACAGGAGAATTTGTGTATATGGTTCTAAGATGCTATGAAGAAATAACTCCACGAACATGGGTTCAAGGTAACAGGTTCATGTACACATGTGTATAGACACTCAGAAAGATATGTTAACAGTTTCTTAGGGCTTAAGTGGAATATGTATGACCATGCCATGTAAATACTTCAGGAAAGCAACTTCCAGCTTCAACGGAGAAATGATGGGAGAAGGGGCTAATTAACTGTTTCCCTTTCTGCCATTTGAACACTCAAAATAATAGCAGCTCTTTAGGCTAGCTTCTTTTCCTCATACAATGGTAAAGTATACGGGGGTCTGATATATCTTCCTCAATGGGTGGAAAAGCAGCTTGGGAAGGTGCAAATTTTGAATGGGAAAATGGCAGGAAAGGGGCTGGGTTAAGCAGCACCTGCTCCTTTTGCTCTTGAGTTTCCAATAGCAGCTTGTCGATCAAAAGGGGAGGGTAAATAAGTAGGAGGTAGGAGTCTGGAAGGGGGATAATGTAAGAGACATTAGTAACAAACCAATGGAATATTTTGGATACAGTTCTTTGAGCAAATGCAAATTACGACCAGTGAAAGGTGAAAATGTGGGGAGAAGAAGGAAGTCAGTGCCCCATGCTCTTATTGGCTGGTGTTGAATGGAGCCAGTAGGGCAAAGATGTGGCTAGAACATCACCTGGGTGATAAAACTCACCCCAAGCCGTAGCAGCCAGTGGGGTGAAGTCATGTTCCTTACCTGGCTTCCCAACACGGAATTCGCTGTCAGTAAGCAAGAGTACAGTGGAACCTCGGGTTGCAGACGTAATCCATGACAGAGGCACGTCCACAACCCACAGCGTTCGCATCCTGAAGCACCGTGTTTGTGCAGGCACCGGTGCGATTCGATGCTTCTGCGCATGAGCAAAGCGCGATTTAGAGCTTCTGCGCATGTGCAAGCAGTGAACCCCAGAAGTAACCCGTTTCGGTACTTCCAGGTTTCCCGCGGTCCATAACCCAAAAACACGTAACCTGATGCATCCGTAACATGAGGTATGACTGTACTTGCATGTTCACACTTAGCCATGGGTTCGTGTTACATGTAAACTGGCCAGTGTGTTCCTTAAGTAGACAGGTTTGGGGTATATGCAGCGAAAAATGGAAAAATAAGCTCTGGGGCACAATGTTGAACATATACTGCAAGCAATTCTTTTGAGTGCTGTAAAATGCCATAGAACATATACTGTGTTGCTAATTTTAAAATATGAGAAGGCAAATAAACTACTCCCTAAAGTATCTTAGGTTAAGCACCACTTGGTGTCTGATTGATTTTTGTGTGTGTGGTTATAACATAATAATGCCCTTGGGATTTCTCAAATTGCACTTATCTAAAAGCTGCCTCTCTTTTACATTCTGCTTTGTATTTCCATTATTAATGCTTTCAGCCCTACATAATATAAAAAGGAAGAATTGTATATTAAAAAAAGACTAACGACCGCTCCCCACATCAAATGGGGGGCGCCTTTTGAATGGTCATGTGCAGCCCCCCCCCCCCCCATGGATCCCATGCGGCTCCTGGCAATATGGGCTGGCTTCGCCCTCCCCAGGCTGGAAACCTGGAGGTATCCACCTACCTCAGCCAATTGCTCAATCCCACCTGGGGAGGCGTTGCCAGGGGAATGGCCAAGTAGGGGGAGGGACCGCCCTGCCCACACAACAGAGGGTGGATCTTACCTGGGAATCATCAGTTGGCTCCAGAATTGTATATTTTAAAAAATACTAATTATATTTCTTTCTTTCTTTTTGCTTGCCTTTCAAATTAAGTTTCACATATTTGTATTCCTTTTAATTTAAAGAATGTGTTCATGTGTAATTTAGTGTGCAACTGGAGCCTTAACTTGAGATGGTACAAATGCAAACTGGTAGGTAGGTTTTCCTGAATGAGTGTGTTAATTCAGTTCTTAAATTGTAAAATCAGTTTATTTATGGAATAGGAAGTGCAGCAAAGCACTAAT
The DNA here is from genome assembly GCF_964188315.1 of Podarcis muralis. Lineage (NCBI taxonomy): Eukaryota > Metazoa > Chordata > Lepidosauria > Squamata > Lacertidae > Podarcis > Podarcis muralis. The sequence goes on along the minus strand of NC_135663.1, from coordinate 41,179,323 downwards.
TATTGCCTAAGAGAATAGCCATAAATAGATTTCTCATTTGAAATTCAATGAACATGTACCGCAAGAGTTAAGTCCCATAGAACTCAACAGGCTTGGTTTTACTAAACATACAGGCCCAAACACAACAACCCTGAGGGGTATAGGAAACAATAAAGGACATGGTAACCTTTGGGGGATTGAAATGGCCACAACTTTACTGATTACAGTTGCAGGAAGGCTTTGGCTTAGGCATCGGGTATATCTCCTGGATCAGCCAAACGTAACTTCCATGGCTCATTAGCCCCCATCTGGGCATATGGACAGAATCCTTCCCCTTGGACCCATTTACTGGCTGGGGCCGATGATGCTGACCAACCAGATGCTTGGAAGGTTTTTGCCTCCCCACCTCAAGTTTGCCCAAGGCCACACTGGGCCACAACTGCTGCTGCCATCGAGAAATTACACTGGAATTTGACCATTAATGGTTTGCCACAGATTTCTTACCTGCAAAAATTCTCTAACATTGGAGCCCAGCACACGCAAGATGGTGTCATAACCAGATTCTTGACAAAACACAAAAAACATCTTCCCAAACATCTGAAGGATTTCTCCAGCGTTAAGGTCTAAAGAAAACATGAAGCATTATTTAATACCTGAAGGCACTGAAGCCCTGCAGAACCAAAAAGAAAATCACATTTAATACTTCCTAATCACACTGAGGAACATGAATGCATTGGGCTTTTAATATTTTATTGCAAGATACCACTGTCATAGAATTCTGTGCGTTGTATTTTTGTGTACTTCAATTTTGTTTTGATGCATTTGAAACGCAAGCACCTTCTCTTTCTTTTAGCAATGAAAACTGACATTCCCAAGATGCCTGTGTGGCATGAAAAACTACAACGCAATAAATGCAAATCAACAAACACTGTGAACTAACTACACGTAAACTTCAGCTTTTCCTTAAATGTTAATCAGTGCTGAAGGAAATAAAGATATACTTACTAAGGACTTTGCTTGCCGCAGCAACCAGATCGTATGTTTTTGAATCATCATAAATAATTCTAACTAGAAACTGCCCTTCTTCATCCAATTGTGCCTCCCGCCTAAAACAAAGCACAGCAAAAATATAAAATAAATCTATGTATGTGGGAAACATAGCCAAATAATAAATATTGCAGTTGCTTATTAGCTGAGAAGGTTCAGAGCATGCTAGGTATAAAGATACCATACAACCCAGAGACAGCAATCTTAAATTATTTGAAGGCAGTCTGGAATAAACAAACTACAGAGTTGGTTTTCATTTTATATCAGCAGCTAACATATTAAAAGGGATGCGGGTGGCGCTGTGGGTTAAACCACAGAGCCTAGGACTTGCCGATCAGAAGGCTGGCAGTTCGAATCCCCATGATGGGGTGAGCTCCCGTTGCTCGGTCCATGCTCCTGCCAACCTAGCAGTTCAAAAGCACATCAAAGTGCAAGTAGATAAATAGGTACTGATCCAGCGGGAAGGTAAACAGCGTTTCCGTGCGCTGCTCTGGTTCGCCAGAAGTGGCGTAGTCCTGCTGGCCACATGACCCGGAAGCTGTATGCTGGCTGCCTCGGCCAATAAAGTGAGATGAGCGCCACAACCCCAGAGTCGGTCATGACTGGACCTAATGGTCAGGGGTCCCTTTACCTTTACCTTTAACATACTAATTGCTCAAAACTGGAAGATGCTCCCTCAATAATACCTTGAGAAATTATTTTAATTTTACCAATTTTAAAAAGTTTGGATAGTGAAAGAGATAGTGTGCTGATACTATAACATTTTTTCAATATAGAAATGAGAAATGGATAATAGTTGGATTGATTTTCTAATTTTGTAAGTATAATGAAGTCTGCAATGTACTGTTGTTCTGTTTGCTGATGAACAGATAAAAGGAAAAAATAAAGTAGGCCGAGTCCCGGCTCTTTGGTACTATTAATATCATTATCCATCCCTATCCTGTGGACAGAAAGCAGGTTTTTTTGCAGATAGAAGGCAAGTTTCTTAATTCTCTCACATGGAAGATGTCTGTTCAGAAACATCCAGGTTTCAACCAACTGAAGAAGAAATGGAGGAACAGAAACAAGTCTCAAAATGGCTGTATCCCATTTTAGCATATGTGTGTGTGAATAGTTATATGAGCCACCCCGCTTTTCAGGTGCTATAACACAACAGCATTCAGCCTCACCATTAAGGAGAATTACCAAAGTAACAGAATCTAAAACTTTCCCAAAACTACAGTATGAGGAGTTGTTTCCTTAATCACTTGGCAGTATTACAAATGTCAAGATGTGCTTAGGAGCTTCACTCATCCATATCCCAGACATTCCACATTTATCAGCTGTGCAGGGCAAGGAACTTGCATTTTTCCTAGCAACAAAATGCTGAGGAAATGCTATTTTCCCAGAGGAGTGTTATGATGGAAAAATACATGTTCACCTCATTGCATATCCCATTTAAGAAATATTTTCAGCCATATTATGTTCATTTTGGTCAGAAATGACCTTTTTTATATATAAAAAAAGAAAAAGATACTTTTAAGAAAGCAAATGTTAAAAACAATAGCCACCATAAATGGAGTTAATTATTAACTTGCAGGCTCCTGCACCTGCTTCCATTGTTTTTTTCAACCAATAAATCAGAACACACAAGTAGCATGGCATGAAAAGCCACAGCTTTATTTATGCAAACATATGGGGCTGAAAGTAAGGCAAGGCAGCAATGAACCCAGAAAAACATGCCACTCCCAAAGAAAAGGAATCAGTTGTAATCATAGTAACTAACTTTTTTGTTTAAGACTGGAACATGTAGATGCATGCCCTCTCCTCCAAACATGTTGCCCTTGGGCTGGGAAACCTACAAAGCTCCATCAGTGATTTCATAAAACTCACTTCTATGTAGTACTTGAGCATCAAAGAACTCTCATCTGACAAGCAAAAAGTTGTTATCGCTGGAAAGTGCTCATCAAAAAGGAAAGATTGCTTGAGCAAATTGTCAATGGAAAAATTATTTCAGTTTCTTGGGTAAAATGCTGGCCCAGAAACCATCTCAGGGAAGCCTGAGGAATTGCATGCAGAACTGCACAAATGAGCGATGCCCCAAGCAGAATAGGAATACATGTAGAAAATATAATACAATTCTATAGAATAGCTAAAATACACAAATCAGTGCTGACATATGATCTCGCAAAGAATGCAAGACATAAATAATTCACTGCCCTCCAAGTGTTGCCAGGAGTGTGGAATGAGAGGAGCTTCCTTTCCTTTGCGATGGGAATGTCCAGAGAGATCGTGGTTTGCAGTTTATAGGAGTTTCTCAGATACGATTTAAACAAGTGCTCACCTCTGAATATTTGCTAGCATATCATGGGCCATTGAAAAAAATATCTCAACATGAATTTGGTGTTATTAAGAGGTTGCGGGCATGGAGGCAGCATGTAACTGGGAAGTATAAGCAGGTTTTGCTGCCACAGGCTGGCTTGCCAGGACCTGGCAACTGACACTGTCAGAATGATTAACTCATCAGAATAGGCTGGACAGAACTTCTGAGAAATATAGAGCGGTATTCAGATATGTTTTACTGTGTGCATCTTTCCACACTAAAAAAATATCTTTGTAAGAGTTGTGGACATTAGCTGTTTGTTGTTATGCCCCAAAAATATAATAAAATGCATTGGGGGAAACAAAAGAGAAGGAATGAACAGTTATCACAAGCAGGGTGGTTATGTCTATCCTCTCTCAGTGACTCCTGAACCTTAGCAGACTGTAGACAATCTCATCCTACGTCATCACAAAGAATATGGGACTAACATATCATTCAGCCAACCCTTCATATCATTGTGTCTGCTTTGGAACGAGCGTCACAATGCAACAAATCAAGGGCACTGTTTCTGAAGTAGATACACACTTTCTAAATATTTTTAAATTGTGGGAACATGTACAGGGACAAGAAGAATTAATTGTTTGCAGTAAGGGTTTGCATAGATAAAAAACAGTGGGGGGTGTACCAAGATTCTGCAGAATACTTAGGGCAGGCATTGCGGATTGCTGAAAGCAAACTTGTAAAGGATGACTGAACACCTCTGCTTTCCAAACAATCATGCACACATATGACTTCCCTTCAAACATCCTATCTAGTCCATGGATTAGAGTGATCAAGGGGAAAGCATTTGTGTGTGTGCGCGCATAGGAACAGGAGGGAGTTAGCATTTTTTGGCAAAGGGTTGCATCTCCTTCTGGAGGCTATGTGCCAAAGTGGGTGTGGCTCCCCCATGTTCTAACACACACACATCAGGACATCAATAACAGGACACACACAAACACACACATGTTCAACTTTCTTCCCACCCCACCACCATTTTCTCATTATACCACCTGGGATACAAAATAAGTCCAGTGCAAGACCAGGTGGCTGTGAGACCTCAGTTGTGAGCAACATAAATAAAAAAACTTGGTCTTAAACAAATTAAAATACATTTACACTAGTTAAGTATGGCTATAATAGTACTAACTTTCTGTTTAGTGTAAAACGGCCCACAACAGAAATCCAGTGGCTAAACCCAGCAAAGCCTTTAATTTTTATTTCATGTACAATCTGCTTTGGACTTTCCATGGGAAAAAGCATTTTTGTTTGTTTTGAAATACATTGCAATGTTTCTGAAAAGCTACTCTTGGGAACATAGTGCAATTCCCACTGATTATAATAGGAATTGCAGACTAAAATGCCAGTCTGGCCAGTTGGCTCATGTGGTCCTGTTGATATTAATACATTGGAGCAGTTATGGATATATATTCATAAGAAATTGAGAGGGATAAGTCAAGATATCGTGCACAACAGAGTGTTTGATTCAGGCCTCATGAGTTTTCAAAACCTTGCTTGGCCACAACCACATTGTATCTCTCATATTTGGTATCTCATTGTATCTCTCATACTCGGGATTAAAAGCAGACTCACTGGGGGCAGAACACCAGAGAGTGGATACTTCCAAGGGCAGAAGAGGACATGGCGACTCTTGTCAATCTTTCCTTCTCCCTGAAGCCCCCTGTAACTCTTGAAATCTCCTCTGTTTGATTGGGATACCCCTAAAACAGTCTGACAGGTGATGGAAGGAGCAGTAGGAAACAATCTATGAAAAACATCTCCTCCCCGGGTCCTACTTCCACAGGGAAGCTCTAATGGATCTTGAAGCCATTTGCAATGAAAGGAGCCCTTGAACCTGCAGAAGGGGAAGTTTGGATCCAAACCTAAATACTGTATTACAAAGAGAATATTCGCAATATTACTACATGGAAAGATACATGAAAAAAGCTTGCCATAGAAAGTAAGGCTGAAATCTCAAAATAGAAACTTTTGTGGGGGTCATAGTCTTCTGAGATTTCATCCATACTTTTCAATGCAAATATCTTCAAAAGTTAGTGATAACTAGGGTGAAATATTGGAATCCTTACACAAATTGTAGGTTCCTAACCACTGAGGTAATAAGATCAGTAACTGCGATTGTCTTAAGATGCTGGTTCAAAACTAGCCTTGGGCAGTAATCTTTGGAAAACTCCCATCTGCAGCTGAGGTTGGTTTCTCATAAAGTTCATCCAGGATAGTAGCAAGCTTTTAATGTCTACGTGTGGGAGGTTTTCTTTTAAAATGGCTGCCAAGTCAAACAAATAGAAAAACAATGTGATTTATGATTGGTGTCATCTTTCTTTTCAAAACAGGGTGTGCTTCAGTGCTTAACTAGATTAAAGTACAAAAAACCCAGTAAATGTATATGGAAGGGGGAGGGAGCTTAACAACATCTCTAGAAAGGCGAACAAAGGAGTTTAACTCCAGATCTCTGTACATAATCAACTTGTCTTTTGAAAACACATCTATTTTTGAGAATATACTATGTTATTATGATAACCGTGCTGTAACTAAATACAATGTATTGGCTCTCCACAATGTACAAAATACCTGCCAAGTATTAGACTATATATATAGTGGAGGTATTAATTTACAACCATGAATAAATAGTTCACAACTGTTTTCAAACCCTGTAATGTTTTTATATGTCACAAGAACATGAGAATGAAAAAAGTAACAGGAACTGATTGTTTTCAAAATTGCCTTCTAGTTTGCAGACTGTATCTGCTAAAATGCTAACAGGAATTAGCCATTAAAAGGACACTGGACTAGCAAGGCCAAGAGTAATTAGGCATCTTGCAGACCACATCTAACTCATCAAGGCATTTTCTCTTGGCCCCCGCTCTCCACAGCAGGGGGGGGGGGAGAATTGTTCATTTAGCTTTGAGGATTTGGAGACAACAGAGTTCAGTTGCAAGTTTGGATATGCAGCATAATTTCACTATGTGCAAAAAGGATGACTTCAGGTTTCAATCCTAAGTACACACCCTGGGAAATAACCTAATGAGACATACTCCTTCTCCACATCATTTGTTCAGCATCCAACCACTTTTTCTCTCAGTGCCCAGGTGATTTTGCTGCTTGAAGCAGAGCTCCAAATGGCAACCCCCACAGCCAAGATAAACTTTCAAAAGTTCAAACATCACTTTCTACCTTCACCTGTTCCCTAAATTTTATCACACATAGCAAACTGTTTCTTCTTACTGTGTGATAGGGCTATCCTCGTTTTCTTCCAATTTATCTGATTTCTCCTCTACTTCTAGATGTTTTGAAGCTTACTCTGGAAAATGCAGAGAAAGCATGAGGGTGTTTTATCTGCTGGAGTTACATGTTCACATAGTGGTCATGATCTCCTCTCCAGAAACCATCACGCTTGTGCATTTGTACTAAGCCAAGGTCTGGATTAGCATTATATGTAAATCAATTTGCACAACTCACTTCAATGGACACAGTTCAGACAAAGCTAAGCTCATTTAAGCTGTATTAAAGTCAGTGGGAGAGCTTTAAAATATGTGATCAACTCTCACACTATAAATATGGGACTGAAAAGTTCTTAACTTTGGTCAGATGAAATCATGCAAGGGGGTGTGTGAAAATACCATTTTCAGCTGAGGTCAAGCCACTCTGGTTGTTTTACTGTAAAGTAAAACTTTACTGCAAGTATCCAAACACACAAACAAGATCGCAATATAATTTTTTTGCCGTACAATCGTCAAACTTCAGAGCTTGCAGTGTTTCTCCTTACTGTGATTTATGGTTATGTTAGAAGCTTTTCAGTCTTGTGACATATAACCTTGACATTTTATCTATAATACATTTCCTATTCACTATGAAACTCCCTACAATAAATGTTTAATATAAAGAGGAAGAGCTCGTTTGTAGCAATGCTCCCAAGAGGGCAATTGCAACATAGAATCAATGTAAGAAGGGTAAAAGAAAGTGCTACAAACTTCATAGATGTGAATATATTCAAGCTTCCCTGGAAAAACTTACGTACTATGCTGCCATGAACAATTAAATATAGCACAGAACTGTATTCCCTTGCAATTAAACTTTTCCTGCATATGTGTATGGCACTTAAAACACGTTCTTTTTTTAAAAAATAAAAAATAAATCCAAGGTTGCTTTTATATGTCAGGCATTGTTTCTGTTGGGCTTTTTGCCACTATTGTGTGTAAGTAGACCTTGTTGTTCAACAGATACTATCATGCAGCCATTTCAAATCAGGTTTCTAAAAGTCACCTCAATTCAGATTAATGTTCACCTCTAAATAAACCCCAAACAGACCCAGATGCATGCATGTAACATAACCTCATGTGTTACAGCCTGGCTGCCAGAAGAATCCAAACTCACCACATTGGCTGAATATCTTCCTCCTTTGTACAGAAGCACAAAGCTTTGCATCTCACTGTACGTGCATGGCACTGTATTTGGATCTCACTGACTTACCAACAGCATGGTAATCCAGAAGGTAAAACGATGGCGGCACAGCACTTAGAGGTCATCAACCATGGGAAGATATGGAATTTGAAACACTTTAACATTGGTCACTTAAGGTCTCTCTCTGGGTTCACATTGTGAAATATTTGGTGATCTCTGTATATAGCGTGCTGGAGTAGGATACCAGTGCTAACACCGTAACAATAACACACACCTAAAGGTTAATCATTCTGTTACAAAAAAAGTTTCTTTTCCTGCCACTCCAACGCAACTGTTCCAGACCTTCCTCAGCATGTTGCTGCAGCCAAGGCACTGAGTTTCCACATGGACAGATTCAGCACTTCCCCACTTGAAGAAGCTCACACTGGGCAAATAGGTCTGTCAGCCTAACTGATCTCAAAGTGCTATTGCAAAGATAAAAAGCATATCTCTGCTCTGAGCTCCTTATAGGTAGAATGAATGCAATTTTAATCTATATTTTTTATCTTTAAAAAAAAACACCAGTTTAGCATCATCAAAAAAGAAAGCAAAAATAGGGCTATGCACTGATTAGCATCACCAAGGTGCAGAATAGAGTGAGCTGCCCACGACATGTCACCATCCTTTTCTTGCTTACTAGAGGAACAAACTGCATTCATTCATTTCTGTGAGAAAGTAAAGTGCTGCATGTCTGGATGCTTTTGCGATGAGAACAAAACTTGACCTCTTCTCAACACTGGGCTCCCCAACTTCCAACGAAAAGGACACCTCAATGGGCAGGGAGCACAAAAGCCCAATGGATTGCAAGCCTGCATTCCTCATCTGTCAAAATGGCAGGCATTTTGCTTGCAACTAAAATATGAGATTAAAGCCTGAATTCTACATGGCAGACACATACTGGAGGTCACAGCCCTGAATTGATGCCATGGGTGACTCTCCATAAATACCACTTGGGGAATTATGCTGACAAAAGCAAAGGATGGCAGGGTTTCAGTACCTGCCATATTGCATAGGAGAGGGGAACTCAACTTCTATCGGTTTGATATGACAAACTGCACCAGCCAAAGCTCCCTTTACACAATTGTTAGAGCTACAGAAGCCCTGTTCTCTTTCACCTCCAGTTTCCCCACTGGTAGGTCAAACACAAGGTCATATATGTTTCATAAGCTGGGTGTATTGCCGGCCTCATTCCTAAAGGTTCTGTAAATATTGTAAACATTCAGTTAGTGGAAAAAATTGTGAGTAACAAAATTAAATAAAAATGGGAATCTGTCCAAGGAACTGACTTTCTGCATAAAGTAAATAGTTCTATTTATAACACTCAGAATGCATGGCTATTTTTGCTGGTTCTCTGAACTGTGCATGAGTGTGCTTAATGTCGGCTTTCAAAATCATATAATCTATTGATCATTTAAAAAAATCAGATGTAACATATAAAATAATATTCCAAACACGCATTAGCTTCCTTTATAAAGCAAATTAATTTAAAAGAATGCTTCATTAAAGAAGAGAAGAGGAGGGGGAAGAAGAGGAGTTTGGATTTGATATCCCGCTTTATCACTACCCGAAGGAGTCTCAAAGCAGCTAACATTCTCCTTTCCCTTCCTCCCCCACAACAAACACTCTGTAAGGTGAGTGGGGCTGAGAGACTTCAGAGAAGTGTGACTGTCCCAAGGTCACCCAGCAGCTGCATGTGGAGGAGAGGGGAAGCGAACCCAGTTCACCAGATTACGAGTCCACCGCTCTTAACCACTACACCACACTGGAAACCATATTTATAACTCTTCTGTAATAATAGTAATCAGTCTGCAAACATGGTGGATATAGGAAGAGCCTGGTGATGAAGCCAATGGCCCATCTGGCCCAGCACTCTGTTCCTACTGTGGTCAACCAGAAGCCAATGAGAAGTGCAAAACCAGGGCCTGAGTGCAACTGCACTTTCTCCACCAGTGGTTCCTAGCAACTGTTTTCAGAAGCACACTACCTCTAACAGTTGAGGTAGAAGCTCGCCGTTGTGGATATTAGGCATTGGTAGCCTTAATTATCCATGAATTTGTCTAACCTTTTAGAGCCATTAAGCTGATGTCCATCACTACCTCTTGTAGGAGTGGATTCTATAGTTTTATACACACTGCATGAAGAAGTACTTTCTTTCATCTGCCCTGACTCTTCTAACATTCAGCTTTATGGGATGTCCCCAGGTTCTAGAGTTACGAGAGATAAAAAACTTCTCTGTCCACTTGCTCCACCATGCATACACACAAGAGTCATCTTACACTCCTTTTCTCTAAATTAACCCCCCCCCCCAATGATGCTGCCTTTCCTCACAGGGAAGTTGCTCTATTCCCTTGCTCATTTTTGTTGCTATTTCACAACACTGCCAAGATCCTTTCTGAGGTGAAGCAGCCAGAACTGTACACAGTATTCCAAGTGCAATCACACCACAGATTTGTATAGTGGCATCATGATACAGGCATTTTATTTTCAATCCCTTTCTTCATGATTCTGAGCATGCAATTTGCCTTTTTCACACCTGCCTCACACTAGGTTGACATTTTTATTGAGCTCTTCACTATGACCCAAAGTCTCATTCCTGGTCCAACACCACCAAATTTTCATGAGCATTGAAAATTTATCTCTCTCTCTCTCTCTCTCTCTCTCTTTTTTTTTGTCCCAGTGTGCAGCACTTTAAACTTGCTTACACTCAGTCAGAAGAATCTTTTTGAAGCTCTTCACAACCCCTTTTGGTTTAATCCACCCTAAGCAAATTTTCTACCTCACTGTTCACTCCTAACTCTAAATCATTTATGAACAAGTCCCAGTATCCACCCTTGGGTGACTCCACTTTCTACAAAAATTTTCCAGCTGGGAAAACTGTCCATTTATTTCTACTCTCTGCATCCTATTTCTTAACCAATTACTGAGCTAAAAGATAGCTCAGCAGTTGTGGAATAAGAGGAAAGGTTAACTCAGGAAATCTTTGGTAAGGTACTGTGTGTGTGTGTGTGTGTGTGTGTGTGGAGAGAGAGAGAGAGAGAGAGAGAGAGAGAGAGGGAGGGAGGGAGCTTTTTGAAAGTCTAAGCAGATGGTGTGAAGTGGATCACCTCTATCTATATGCTGGTTGACAGTATCAAAGAACTCTAATAGGTTACCAAGAAAGGACTTCAGCAAGACTTGTTCTTCTATATGTTTGAGAGTTTTATCTTTGTTAATACAGTACTTTTCAGCAGTTTTCCTGAAAGAGGCATTAATTGGCCTGTAATTTCTGAGGTCCCTTCTAGTTTTCAGGTATAGAGGCTGATCTTAGGAACAAGCTACAATTTTTTGTTAGAAGATCAGCAATTTCACATTTGACTTCTTTAAGAACTCCTGGGTAGATACCATCTGGACCCAGCAGTTTGTCTGTTTTGTCTTTTAAAGCCTATAATTTCCATCTATTGTAACCATTATTTGCCTCAGTCCCTTAGACTCTCTTCCCCTGAAAGTCTTCTTCCAGTGTGAAGACAGAGGCATGCAAGAATCCATCCAACTTCTTGCAATCTACTTACATTTCTTCAGCTAACTTTCGATTCCATATCATCCCAAGATGGAACTGTTTTCCTAGTCAGTCTACTGCTACTAATGCATGTAAAGATTTCTTGTTTGTGTGGTCTTTGTTTTAGCAACATGCTCCTCAATTTTTAGTATATATTCCCTTATTGTCTACTTGCATTTCTTTTGCCAAACTTGGTGTTCCTTTTTGTTCTCCTCATTTGGAAAAGATTTCCATTTTCTAAAGGAAGCCTTCTTGCCACATGGTGTATTTTATCTTTTTCAATTTCAGAAAAATGCAAAGTGACACTTGGAAAAAATTCATCCAACCAAACACACAGGTTCATAGCAAGGCTTTGTGTTGAATATTTATTTTAATTCTTGCTGATTGAAAACATTCAACCAATGAAGCAAAGCTGTTTCCCTACACCAATATCTTATGATAGTGTATAACATGCAGGGAATTGTGGAAAAAAAAATTATTAAGGAGCGGGGGAAGGTGTTGAACAATGATATAAAACATTCACAGTTTACCATGATTAAAGAATGAATTACCATGCCTGAACCAAAACAAACATGTTTTTAAAAAGTTTCTTTTAATGTGCTAAAAGGAAGTTTTGAGAGGCTGCTGGTAGGTAAACCTTTCGATCTCATGCACCCCTTTCTGGGCAAGAGTGTTTTCATCCCAAATTTCATTGAACCAACTGTCCTGAGTCAGAGCTTCATAAATGCTGCTATGAACAAGGGATCTGCTATGTATCTCAAACTGCTATTGCTATATACTGTTTTGGGATTTCTAGTTAAAAGACGTATATAAATTATATGAAATGAATAAATCAAGTGATAGGGATGGAAAAATATTCACCTTGTTAGCTAGGTGCTTTAAAATCTAGTAATACTACCTAAGAATTTATTTGTACAGTTTCTATTCCTGTATAATTTCCCAAGTATTGAATGCAGACTCTTTAAAAACATATATATCCAGTGGTGGGAAAATAGGGGGAGAGGATCCTGATCTGTGGAAGAGTCAACTCCATGAATCCATCAATTCCTTCTTTGCCCATGATAAACTGCAAGAACTGGATAGTTGGCAAAATATCCCCTATTAATATGCTCATGGGTAAGACTGATTAGACAGATAAATGTAAAGTTTAACACCTTAACCCTAACAGATGCTCACTAGTAGCTAATTAAGTCAAGCAAGCGCAGCTCTTCGCAGTCTGTACCAGTTAAAAGCTAGATAGCCATTGAGTACATGGCTTGTAGCCCCATGGAGAGTTCTCTTCCAGCGAAAATACAGGAGGTTGCCAAACTGTGGTTATTTATAGCAGGTTTCTTCTGCTACAGGATCAAGTCAGGTGCAGCAAGCAAATAAAACTCGGCTGCTTAAAAGCACTCTTTGTTACAGACATCCAGAAGCAGAATGGGGTCAACAAGCACTTCTAAAATGTGAATGAATTTGATGCTTCTAGGGCAGTGTGACCCATCCAGAACGGGCAACCCAACCTCTTCAAAACTGCATGTTAGTATAATGCTGAACACATTAATATTACGTAATGGAAGCTATCAGCAACTGTATGTTCTCTGGCTCAGTTTTCATCTGATCATAGCCTCCAGGTACTGGCTTAGAACTACCAATAATGCTTCTGAATCAAGACAGCAACAAAAATACTTGGTGTCATCAGCATACTGATACCAGATTCTGAATTTCTGAATGATCTCTCCCACCTGCTTCATATCAGTGTTAAAGAACAATAATAATAGTGATGCCACATCACCTGTTGTGAAAAAGTAGAGACCTTAAATGCAGTCCTCCCCAAGTCCAACTCAGCTATTTAAATTTCATGTACCAACACAGTATGAAAGAGGACTATTTCCCCTGCCCTTGCTGTTAGTTTTTACACATTGTGATTCTACAAAGAATTTTGAACCTCTGACCATGGTTCAGAAAGAACCCAATGACTGGTGGTATCAACTGAGCTCTTTAATCCTATACACACTTACCTGTAAGTCTCACTGAAATCAATGGTGCTTAGCTCTGAATAGACATATATAGGGTTGCAGTGCACATCTTTAAATGTTTAAAGTTTAAATATTTAAATATTTAAAATATTAAAAGTTTAAAAATAGAATTAACCACATTAATTTAATCAAACTTTTATTGCTGAGGAATCAGAAAATGTGGCTCCTTTGTTACACCCTAGCAACTTTTCTAGTCATTATGAACTTGACTGATTAGTTAATATATCTGTTTAGTAAAAATAATTACAAGTCAAGGAAGACCACAAGTAATATTTTTTACCAAAGAGCAAAAACATGCATTATATTGAGCCTAGATATACATTTTCATCTTTTATAGCTAACTGCTACAATGAAATGCAATTTAAATCTACTTTCTTTCTGTCTTAGAGAAGAAATGAATTGTTCTATTGATGTATTCTGGATGGATTATTCATAGCCATTAAAACTGCATTTAAGTTGGGCACAAAGTAAAAGACTACAGGCAAAAATCCTACTCACTCTCCCAGTGCATGCAGATAAATTATGCTGGGGAGTAGTAAATGGAGCAGTTCTTTAAAATTCAGCTGAAACACAGTAACTTCTATAGTCCCACAAAAAATGCCCCTTTGTAGATGAGAATTGTAACAATATTATAAACATCAGAAATTGGATAGTTTTTGTATCTTTTTAGTATCCTTTAGTATCTTTAAATTATCAAATATGCAAGATGCCAGTCACAAGAAAAGGGAGCTTCTCCCCATGCAAATAAATTGCAAATGCAGGGAGCCCAATCCAGATTTGGACAACAATGCAGGCCTGAAGGCTAAAACTTCCAACTAACCATGTGAGGGTTCTGATACAAATTCCTCCCCATGTGTTTGCAATTTACTATAAGAAAGCCATTCACACAACTGAGTGGAAGAGCAAACTTTCACTTGTGTAATGGGACTTCTCCTACCTCTGCTGTCAATCCCTCCCCCAACCCTCTGGAGAAGATTGCAGTGGATTCACAGGCAGGAATCCATTCCACCAACAATGTCCACTCCATTGGTTGATAAACACTGTTGTATTTCCTCCATAGTTCTGAGATTGCTGCAGCATACAGATGAGTATACTCTAGTAAATAGGAATTGGATATGCTGTCACACTTTTGCATAGCTGTCAACTTTTCCCTTTTCTTACGAGGAATCCTATTCAGAATAACGGAATCTCCCTTTAAAAAAGTGAAAAGTTGACAACTATGCTTCTGTCAATTTCTGTGTGCTTCTAAAACATTTGAGACACGTCGTGTAAGAAAGTTCTCAAGCCTTCACACAAACCCCAAATGCACATCTTACTGCAGAGCATCACCTTGTCATCTACATATTGCTGTGGTTTGTACAAAACACAGTTGTGTTACCAAGTCTTGGAAAATCTAAACACAGAACTCTTTTGCATTTTCAGCAGAAGCAAAATGTTTTCTATGTATAGAAGCCTAAACCTACAGACTATTACAGCTGGGCAAATTTCCCCGAGTTCCTAAAAGCTAAATATGACAACTGTACTTTAACAAGCTACAAAGATCCCATCATACATATCTCTGTTATTTTGGGAAGTGAGCAGGAGAGGATGCTAAATCACTTTTTATTACCATTACATTTTCACTGTGGTCAGATTTATTTTTTAATGCAGAGAATTGACTGCTTGCCCTTATCACTTAAAAAGGCATGAAAACAAAATTCAAGATATAGTGGTACCTTAGTTTATGAACTTAATCCGTTCTGGAAGTCCGTTCTTAAACCAAGGCATGCTTTTCCATAGCAGTGGGGGACTCAATTTACAACTGGAACACACTCAACAGGAAGAGGAACATGTTCTGCTTCCATGGCAAAGTTCACAAACCAAAACACCTACTTCCGGGTTTTCAGCATTCTTAATCCAAGTTGTTCATAAATTAAGGTACCACTGTATTACGCTAAATGGTAAATTAAGCTAGTCTCAACTGGTGCCAAGTAAGCAGCATGCACTATTCTGCAACTTTAGGTTAAAAATAACAGATACTAGTACCAAATATGGAACAGTCCTAGAACCTACACGGAATCAGGGCCATTCCTGAGTATGATGAGTTTAGCACTACCAAAGTATTAGGTCTACTCATGTTCAAATAACACATGAAAGGGCCGAATGCTCTGCCCCCCCCCCAAAAAAAATCCATCTGCTTCACTCCCAACAGTCACATGATGATTTTGAACATGCTTAGAATCCTCCTTCACATCTTTGTGCATTCAGAAGTGGAGCTACCAACAGGATTAAATGTATTTGGCAGGACTGGTGCATGCAGCCCTGCTCTCCTTTAATGTGTTCTTTGAATACATGCAGACCAGTTATCTGAATATGACTTTCAGATAGTTGTATCCAACTAAGTTCTACATAGAGTAGACACACTGAAATTAATGGATCTAAGTTAGTCACTTCCTGGTTTAACTATATTTTAAGTTGTCTGACACATAGACATGGCAGGGGAAGGAACATATGAAGATAGCTTACCGAAAAAAGCTAGTTAGGACAAGATGGGATCTCTTTGTTGGCCATGTTTCATGGTCAAAAAGAGCAGAGTACCAAATGAAACGAAATCTTCAGGGATTCTGTTATGAAACTCAACCCTGGATGCTACTGCTCTAGCCAAACCTGATTGCTATGTCTCCGCTATTTCCAGCCTTCCTTTCTGAGAATGTTTCTTGGCAGAATGGTTGTTCTGTGGTTTCACACATCTGGATTTAATCTGTTTTCTGGACCTTTGCTTGCATGCCTTTGATCTTGATGTGGCACTTCTTGACTATGGCTAACTATGTCCAGCTAGAAAATTCTAGGAGAAATTCTAGCCTTTGATCCAGCTGCATCTTGATGCAGTGAGATCAGGTAGACTGTAAATATGAAGATATAAATAAATGCAGTTTTGTCATGAAAGTCCATATACAACACTTCAAAGACAGAGATACACTGATAGTCCTTTTTTAAAAAATATGACTTTACATCATGGAAAAGGTTCTAGGGGGGTGGCAATCAAATGGTGTATAAATTTTTATGAATAAGATAAATAAAAATTTATTTACAGCAAGATCAAGTCTAGAAGAAGCCATCAGAGTTCTTAATTACAGGATGTGTTCAGGTAGATGAGAAGGAACAAAGAATGAATCTGGAGAATACTGAAGTTATTCCTGGCCTGGAATTCCATACAGAGACAGCCATCTTGGTAATGGGATCCTATTGCTAGTAAATCAGATGTGCTTTTGGACTCCATATGCACAAGTAATGGCACTATCAAGACCAAATGACTTTCCAGCTCTTGAGGACAATGGGCCAGGGAACCTCTAGACCAGGAGTTGTCAACCACCCACTAGTGGGTGTTTCAGGATTCTAGGTGGGCAGTAGGGGGTACTACAGCACAAGCTGAATCCTCCTTCCATCAAGCACTGGTGGGCAGTAAGGAAATTTTACCACTGAGAAAGATGCATTAGTGGGTGGTAGGTATAAAAAGGTTGACTACCCCTGCTCTAGACCATGACTTGACTTTTGAGTCCTGAATATTTAATAGTTGCATGAAGAATAATTTCTACTTTGTGATGTTTCTCCCATCACTAAATGGAAATTTGAGAGAGACCATTAAGGCTAAGAGGCAGTGGAGTGAGAGTACAAATTAAATTTACTAATTGATAAAAACTAACTAAGCTGCAACTTGGCTACAGACATTCAATATGAAATAAAATTTGGTATCATCATCTGTTGTGTGTGTGTTTGTGTGTGTGTATCCATCTATCTGTGTGCACACAGAGCTAAAATTCTTGATTTATTGTAATTTCTAGGTAAGTAACTCTGGTACCATGATGTAAGCCCTAACTGGGGGTAAAGCAGACAGTCATGTTGGACTTCGGGGGGGGGGGGACCCTGAAACAAACATCTTAGTCAGTTTGAACATGATGTATAAGGAGTGGCTATCACAGGGGTTTTTTTAAGTACAA
Organism: Podarcis muralis; assembly: GCF_964188315.1. Taxonomy (NCBI): domain Eukaryota; kingdom Metazoa; phylum Chordata; class Lepidosauria; order Squamata; family Lacertidae; genus Podarcis; species Podarcis muralis. The sequence continues at coordinate 41,161,968 of NC_135663.1, read as the reverse complement.
TGTTTTATTTCTGCCTTGGGGGGGGGGATTCTTTGTTAGTGTCAATATTGTGTATGTTCTTGTGGTTGGTCATGTCTGAAGCCTGAAAACTGCATTATTTTGTGAATTTTAATGAAATTTAGGCTACACATCTACCTGGAAGAAAGCCCCACTGAATTAATGTTATTTCAGAGAAAACATACATAGGATTGTATTGTTATTTCTTATGCTAATGACAGACTTAACCAGTTGAAAATATTATCATATTATCAACTGTAATGACTACATTCAGCTATAGCCAAATGGACATCTCTATGCATTCCCTCCAAGAATTAAGGTAGCATAATTCAAATCTAATTTATACCAGGCTTAGCTCAAATTTAGTTAAGAAAATTCAAGTATATATCAGAAACATGTCAGTTCTTGGCAGGAATTAAAGCCATACACACTACTTCATCACCATTACAATTCACGTCAGGAAAATGAGAGTACAAGAGTTAGAGACTACATATTAGAAATATACAGCATAAATTCACTTACTGTAGGGGGGAATAATCTCTCAAAGGTGCTTATTCAGCACACTGCTCACAGCTACAAGAATACATAGGTGTTATGCTATCACAAGAGAAATAATTTGCCTTGTCTGCCAAAGTGACATGTGGGAAAGAGGGGCACAGTAAATAGTATATAAATGCTATTAAATATAATAAATAATAAATACAGTGTGTTTCTTTTGCACTTGTCCAGTCTCCTGCACAATCTGGCAAAATCCTTCCATCTTCTCTCCATAATTCCTTCTCTTTCACCTCACCTTTAGTGTCAGGGGCCTGACAACTTTTGATAGATTGTAACTGTGCTTTATGAAGGAGGGTGGGAGCAGTCTGACTTTAGGAAGCAAGGTTCCCAACTTGATCACCATGCAAATCATGGGCAAGCTTGGTAGAATCAGGGAAGCATGTGATGGAGCAGCATCCACCTATTCTTTCCCCTCTTCTGAAGAACCTCTGTAAGTAGAAGCAGTCATTTGGTGGAACTGAAACAGGAGGACATGAGGTTGCATACATATGTTTTTTTCTAGGCTCAATGGAGACTGAATGCTTGGTTTTTTTCTACATAGTCCACATACAATCTTGCATAGTTTGCCCCTGAAATTCACATACTGAGAAATGAGTTTCGTTCTGAAAATAAAAGCTCACTGCAGATTGCCCCACAGTGGGTCCATTTGAAAACAAATTAAGGCAATGGGTCTCAGCACTGGGAGATGGGCCAAAGGCATTTTTGGTGGGCATAAACCAAGATGTTGTGGGTGGACCTATACCAAGACTGCAATCACCAGTTCCTTCTTCATTTACCGGGGGTATGTGTAAGGAGGAAAAGGCATGGATAATCTAATCAAGGGGAGCGTTATAAAATGTATATCAAGTAACCACATCACCCTTGTTGCCGGCAGGCTCTAGCTCAATTTTGATTGAAAGCAGCACATTCTGAGGATCAGCATGAATGATTTCAGACTGAGAAGAACTACAGTCGTACCTCCGCTTACGTATCCCTCTGGATACGTAAACTTCGGGATGCGAATGCGGCAAGCCCAGAAGTATTTTTCTGGGTTTTGCAGTGCACACGCACAGAAGTGCTAAACTGCGCTGCATGCATGCGCAGAAGCAGTCTTCCGGTTGCATATTCTTTAGGATGCGACCGAACCTCCGGAATGGATCCTGTTCACAACCAGAGGTACCACTGTACATTTTTGTGCTACAAATGTTAGTATGTATGGAACTGGATAGAGTCAAACGAAGTCCTAAGCACTTCCTATTTGAATTTTATTTTAAAAAAACTTTCTCTCTTCAGCCCCTGCGACTCTCTTGCAGGATCATAATTGATAAATGGAGTCTGCTGAGATTCTGGGAAGGCAATAAAAGCACTGGGATGGCATAATTGCTCTTCCATTCCTCTTTTCCATCCCTTTGGATAAAAAAGAAGAAGCGAATGTGAGCAGAGTAGATTTGAGAGAGGATGTATCAGTTAAGTTCTTCTCTTTGACACTCTTTCCCTGCATAATATTTAAAGTAAGCTGATATTTATGTAAAGCAAGGTTGGCCCCCTGGACTGACTGTGCTCTAGTGGCTGACTGGTGTTAGACATACATTCTGCACATGACCAGAGGTACTGATTAAATACAAAATTGTGATTCTGAGAGGCTAGATGCATGTGTGTGTAAATTCAAGATTACGTGTTTATTTATAAAACTATTTCTGTATCACTGTTCATAAAAAAATTCAGAGCAGTTTATAACAACTTTACATAAAACCATACAATAAATATCATGTAAAAAATTAAATTAAATTAAATTCCATGGTGGGAAAAATGTATTCTTAATTGTCTGCATGAGGCTGATGGAATAAAAAAGTTGTCCGTATCTGGAACAGGTAACTTGCTGGATATGGGAACCACCCATCGAAAGAGCCTCTATCTTCGCAGAATTCAAGCAGGTTATTGGCCCTCATCCATTCCACCACTGTGTTTAGACACCAATCCAGAGCTTTCACAGCCTCTGAGTCAGATGTTATGGAGATATAGAGCTGTATGCCATCAGCATACTGATCACAATGTGCTCCAAAATTCCATATTTGTTCACTGTTTCAGTATATGCTTCTGAATGGTGTCAAAGAGGTGTTTTTGTTTTAAATTCAGTAATGGGGAAATGGAGATCATTCTTGGGAATTAATACAAAGAACAAATCTGTAAGGCTGTGCAGATAGCATAATGCATATAGCACAAGAATACCTCTTCACCCTTATATATGCATAGCAAACTCACACTTTCAATTACTCATCTCACATTTAAAAGCCCTTTTCAATTTCTGTGAACTGTGCAACCTACATTGACGGGAATGTGGATTTGATTGAAAAGCATCCTCTTATATGCTTATATTGTCTTGGTGCTAATCTTCAACACTCACAAAACATGCGTGAAAATCACAGAGGTTGCTGAAGAATAATTTACAGGCCAGTTCTATGAAGAGCCCACAGTAAGATAATAATCACGATCAGAACCAACTCAAACATCATTAAGGTTCCAAATTCTCCCAAAGTCTTTTTTGTGTGCATATTAAACAATGGAAGCCCCTCCTTTTTAAACACACGCAAATACGGCTCCTCGTTTTGCTTTTAAAAACTTCAAGAAGAGTTCCAGAGACCCTGCAATCCTTGTGTTTATGACCTTTCCTGTGTTTTTGATAAGTAAGGTATGAGTTTACTGTGACTTTTCACGGCATATTTTCCTTCTCAGGTGTAAGTGAGATGGATGGCCATCTGTCATGGATACTTTAGCTGAGATTCCTGCATTGCACGGGGTTGGATTGGACGACCCTGGGGGTCCCTTCCAACTCTACGATTCTCAAACGGGGCACAGCGGGACTTGCGCGCCCCATAGGAGCCTGGGGCCTGGCCTGCGGTCTGGTGGCCAAGGCGAGGCGTTGGGTAGTCGACGGCTTCATCTCCTGGAAAGCAGCCGCCGTGGGAAGTGCGGCAAGTCCACAGGCCTCCTGCTCCTCCTCCTCCTCGCGGCCCACTTCGTTTTCCCACCAGCTGCGGAGCCGGGCCTCGTGGAGGCGGCTGGCTTCGCCTCTTCCCACGGGCCCGCTGCCGGCTGCGAGGACCCGGGAGACCAGGGCCGCCCTGCTGGCCCTTCCTCTCGTTCTCTCTCTCCCCCGGGAGAGGCTTCCCTCCCTCGGCCTCCTGCCGGCGCCCCTTCGGAGCGTGAGAACCCGGCGAGGAAAAAGAGTCGCCTCAGGAGGAAGGCGGCGGGAAAGGTCGCGCCGTTCCCTCACAGGGCGCGGGAAGAAGGAGAGGGGAGCCGGCGCGCGCGCCCTTCGGGCAGGTGAAAGCGGCGCCCACTTACTTGATGTCCTCCCAGACCTCGGGGCCGTAATTCCGGATCACCAGAAGCTCCAGAGCGTGATTGACGAATCCGTACTGCCAAAGAGGGGGGAAAGCGGGAAAGCCGCGTTGGTGGAAAGATCTCAAATATGCAAAGGGGGCGAAGCTTATGATGTGCTTGTGCGTGGAAACACGGGGAGGAATCCGGGTTGGGTTCGGGAAACGGGGAAGAAAGGTAGGGATGGCGGCGATTATTCCCTCCCCCGCCTCCCCCCCCCCGTTTCACCTGCTCCAGGTGGATGATGCCTACAGGAGCGCCTAGCTTCAGGCAAAACCACAAAGCCAAGGAGGGGGGTTTGGAGATGGGTACCAACCCGGGTACTTCCTCTGCAAGGGAAAGGAGAGGGGTGGCAATATTCCCCCTTCACACCCCCGTCCCTGTTCCAGGTGGACTGCGCCCAGGAAATAAAAGCGCGCGGCTGTGGGGGAGCCCCAACTGCGGCCGCATCTCCCCGCTGGCGACCCGCTTCGCACCCCGAAGCTATTCCCGTCCCCAGCGCCACGCTCCTTATCACACATCCTTCCCTTCCCATCCCTGCCAGAAGAGCCGCTTCCCCCCTCCCCGAATAAAGGCGACCCGGCAGCCTGTGGCGCATCTGCCTCTCGCCTCGCACTCACCATCGCGCCTGCCGGAGCGGTGACGCCGCCTCAGCAGCAGCAGCAGCTTCGCGCGGGGATATAGGCAGGCGAGGGGAAGACGAGGACGGCGGCGAGCAGGCGAGCAGCGGCTTCTCGCGCCGGCCTCCCTCGATGCGCCCTCTTGAGTGTCACCCCAACGCAGCCAATCGCGACGGCGGCCCGGAGGGTGGCTTCCAATCGGAAGCAGAGGAGGGAATTCGGATGCTGCCGGGGTGGGAGGGGGGAAAGGGGAGGGGGTGGCGAATGATGGGGAAGGCAGGGCGATGCGGGCTGGTGGCGACAGTGCTGGGAGAGGCGACACCGGAGGCAGAGACGTGATTGCCTTGACAATGGGGGGGACCAAGGAGACGCTTCAGCTGATGCAAACCAGGCTGCCCTGAAGTCATCCTGAGGGATGTGCGTGTGCGCCCAGGGCCAGATTCCTCTCCCTCTCTCCATCTCTGTTCTTGGCTGCTTCCCAGGGACTTGCTCACCTGTTTGCTTTACTTTGATTAATACATCGACTCACCTTTCTAGTCAGTGGCTTTTCTGAGACTTGCATGGTAAATATTTAACAGGCACGATTGCTCTTCCCGTTCCCACCGGCTTCAGCATTTTGGCTCATCATTCGTGCGTTGTTATTAAGCCTTTTCTAGAGCCCCCTTTGTATTTCGGAAGAGTGGCAACTATCCTCTCTATCCGAAGAAGTGTGCATGCACACGAAAGCTCATACCAATAAGTAACTTAGTCGGTCTCTAAGGTGCTCCTGGAAGGAATTTTTTAATTATTATTATTTTGTTTCAACTATCCTCTCTGTCTGCATTTTCACAGCTTATAACTCCATTTAGGATTTTCGCTGTTGTGATGATGATTCCGATTCCAAAATAATTACCCAAAGGTCACCCTGGCTGCGCTGAGAGCTGTCACTCCTCTAAACCCACTAGTCAACTGTTATTTTCCAGATTTTATTAGAACGATTGAGATGTGGATTCTGGCAAAGTTGTCAAGGGGCAGCCCAAGCCATTTTCCTGCCTGATGTGAAGGGCAAGATGGTGCATTCCCCATTCTCTGCACAGAATCTAAGTAGAAACCAGACAGGTGGTTGATGGTGATGGAACTGAGGCCTCCACCACACCCTTAGGGCAGCAAGCTGGCTTAGAGGCTGCAGGGCAGACCACATGGCACACATTTCTAGCCACTTTCCACCCCTCAGAATTTTCTGCCTAAGTCAGCTGCCTTGCTCTGCCACATGGACAGGCTGGCTCTGCTATTGCCAGTGCTCCTGTCCTTTCAATAAACTGTGTATCTGTATCTTTCCAATTCCATGTCTTCATCAGGGGTGCTGCCCTTGCCACTTGGATGTGGTACCCTCATCTCCAAATGAACATTATGAAAGTATAGTTTATAAGCTTTCTGCCCACATCCTTCCTCAATCTCTGAAGATATTGACTTTTTTAAAAAACAAACAAACCCAAAAACAATCCCAGAAGAAAAGCTGTATTGGGAATAATAATAATAATAATAATAATAATAATAATAATAATAATAAAATAACCAGTGGCAGTATTGCAGCTGGATAGTTGGGGCTTAAAGAGCAAAACTGGCCAAGATTCTTCCTATGTGAAAAGGAATGATTGCAGTGTAATCCTTAAATTGGCTATCAAAAACTGGAGGTGATAGTTAGCCATTCTAAAACTAGGCTTCTATAAATGGGGAGAGGGCCAAAAACTGCCATGGGTATTAAAAATGCTTTCTTAAACTCCCCCTTATAAGAAGATTTAAAATAAAAATAAAAATTGAGACAATGAAAAACAGGATGCTCATTACCCAAGACAGACTCTTAAGGAAAGGAATTAATTACTGTTTTCTTGCAATACATACCCGCAAGAGGCCATCATGATTACTGGGAAATGAAGGTTAAATAAACTCTTCTCTTGGCAGGAAACGTACCAATAGGGAAGTGATCCAAACTGGTGCCTTCTGGTGTTCAAATGTAATGGATAAAGGTCAGAATAGTCAAGTGCAGTAGCAGGAATTCAAAGACATGTGAGCGTGTGCTTTGAATATTGGACTTGCATGCAGATTGTAGTGATTAACACTGCTGACCCACCCAGAGCTGTGCAGGCTGAATGAGAAAAGATGGATTGTGAAATATATTAGATTCAGTCAAAGCAATTACTATGTGCTGTTTTGAGAAGCTCAGCAGATACATCTAGTAACCATCCTTATCTGAATCTGCACTATTCAAATTTCTAATTGAGTTTGTTATATCCCGGTGTGCACTTAACCATGCTTTAACTTATATATATCTAGAAATAATAGATTTAACAGTAGAACAATGTGGAGGAATTATTGAATTAGATCAGCAGGGAGGGGGTTTAAAGACAATGTTTCTGGACATTTGCTGGATAAAGCAAATTTTAGAAATGGTTAAGTTATATGATGATCATAATTCTTAAATCATCTCTGTAGAATCAGTGTGACTTACCTGGAGGAAATGTATTTGACAATTACAGAATAATCCAGATCCACTCAGAAATAAGACCCACTGATGCAACTAGGACTTACTTCTAAGGGTGCGAGCATGTGATTTCAACCTAATCCTATGCACACGTACTTAGAAGTAAGCTGTATGTAATTCATCAGTATTTATTTCAGAGTCACCATGCAAAGGACTGGGCTGTAAGATAAGTATATTTTATTGCAAACAGCTTCCTATAAACAGGTAGTACAATTATCATCAGATTCATTGCAATACATGTTTTCAGTACCCCACCCTTTCCCACTGTTGCACACCTTGGCAGTTAGGAGCTCCTTTTCCCAACTTCAGTTGATAAGACAATTGCAGGCATTCCTAGATCAGGATAACTTAACCACAGTTTTCCATGCATTGTGAACCTCACATTTGGATTACTGCAATGCACTCTATATGGGGTTAGCCTTGGGGAAGGTCCGGAGCAGAGGCTGCATGTCCCTTTTTGCCACCTGAGGCAAAACAGGATGGTGATGTTCCCCTGCCACCCCACTTCCTCTGCAGCCTTCCTTACCTGGGTTGCACAGTGGTGAAGTGGCAGTGATGACAATGGGTTGTGGTGAAATCTCACAAGATTTTGGTGAGATTAGGGGAAGACCTCTCCAGAAACTGCCACCACTGTTTCTTTGCTGATGGTGGAGATGGCAGGGGCCCCCGTGGCAGCTGCCTCAGTTTTCCTCCTGGGCAGGCAGGTCTTGCTCCAGAGGCTGCAGCTGACACAAAGCACAGTGGGTAGGTTGCATGTGGGGCGAAACTAACACCAGCAAAAAACACCCTGCAAAAAACACCCAGGCCAAGTTCAGGGTGTTGGTACTCACATTTAAGTCCCTATGCAGCTCAGGACCAGGTTACTTGAGAGACTGTCTTATCTCTTATTATACCATGGGTCGGCAAACTAAGGTCCGCCGGCCGGATCAGGCCCAATTGCCTTCTGGATCCAGCCAGCGGATGGTCCAGGAATTGCTGCGTGGATCGCCAGCGCACACGTTCTTTCCCTCTCCCTCACATGATGGTGGCGGCACCTCCCTCCCTCCTCCTGGCTTCTCCCCGCCCTGCCTAGAGGAGGAAGTGGACTGGGCTTTGTTGGTGCCAGCAGCAGCAGCACTCGAGCAGATTCCATTTTAAGCAGCCCTTTTGCGTGCCGCTCATCATCCCTCCACTGCCACTTCCAGCCCCTGCTGCTAGCAAGACACAGGTAAACAGGCACCGGGGCTCATGGTGCTCTTGCATCTTTCTTTCTTTCTTTTCCCCCAAAATATAGTCCAGCCCCCCACAAGGTCTGAGGGACAGTGGACCGGCCCCCTGCTGAAAAAGTTTGCTGACCCCTGTCTTATACACCTCTGCAGTCTGCAGAAGAGTTCATCCTGCAAGTTCTGAAGATCTCAGCGGCCTGCTCCGCTGTAACTCAGAGCAGGGCTTTTAGTGTGGCTGCTCCTGCGCTGTGGAACAACATTGCTGTCAAGATATTATCTGTACTTTCTGAAAGCAATTTTTGTCCCAACTGGCTTTCCCAGCTAGATAAATGGGTCTACCGCAAGTGTCCACTTGTTAGGGTTTTAGTCTCGTTTCAAAAGCTTTGCTTTTGTACTTTTAACTCTTTATAATTATCTGGTGTATAAATCACCTTGAGATGCTGCTTTAGAAGGTGATTAATAATTCAATAATAACAGTGAATTGTATCATCAGAGCAGTCTTTAATTCAGGAGAACCTGGAACTGATCACAGATCATGCAACACCTTCTAAACAGACTGCCTTCAGCACATCCGGCGTTTTAAAGGAGAAGCCAAAATAGTCGCTGCTGAAATGCTTGAGAAAGCACTATTGCCAAGTCAATTACTCTTCTCATTCAGACATCTCAACTTGGTCATCTGTACCGGATGGAAGATGAATCCATTCCAAATGAACTTCTAACCAGAGAACATGCAGATGTTCAAAAGCCATCGAATCAAAGATCAGGTTTTAAGGATGTTTGCAAGTTAAGAGGGGCCTAAGGCTGAAAAGGAACATTGTAAGCTGGGAAATTTCAGCTGGCAACAGGCTATGTAGAAGGTCAAAATGCAGCAGACAGAAAAGAATAGATATAGAGGAAAGAGAATAAAGGAAAGGTCCACTGTGAAGTCTTTCCTCACCATACCTCCAAGGTAGAAGAAGAAGAGTTTGGATTTGATATCCCACCTTTCACTCCCTTTAAGGAGTCTCAAAGCGGCTAACATTCTCCTTTCCCTTCCTCCCCCACAACAAACACTCTGTGAGGTGAGTGGGGCTGAGAGACTTCAAAGAAGTGTGACTGGCCCAAGGTCACGCAGCAGCTGCATGTGGAGGAGCGGAGACACGAACCCGGTTCCCCAGATAACGAGACTACCGCTCTTAACCACTACACCATACTGGCTCTCAATGTCCAGTATCTGTGTCCAAGATAACTGTGCATAGGTCAGTGATCCATATGTGCCATAAATATATTTCCCTTATCGGGGAAGGGCCATAACTCAGTGGTAGAGTATTGGCCTTGCAAGCAGAAGGACCCAGGTTCAATCCCTGGTGTCTCCAGGCAGAATTGGTCATGTCCCCTCTCTGAAATCCTGGATAGCCACTGTGAGCAGTATAGACAATACTGAGATGTATGAACCAAGAGCCCCTATATTCCATAGTCCTCCTGCAAGCCACAAAAACATAATACATTGTTCAAGTGCCATCAGGAGACAGCCTTGGTGGAAGAGGACAGTGGTGCTGAGTTTGATGCTTTAGAACTGACTCAATGTATGTTCCTCCACAAAGTTAGTAGAGCAAAGTAGTTTTCATCTGAGCTGCAGAAGAACTGTATCTTTACAGTATGCAGAACACAACCCAACATTCCCAGTTTAAGTCTCTGAAAACTGTTTTGTTGCAGTGAAGACTTTAGCAGAAGTAAGGGTTCATTACCATTTGCTTGTGTAAGCAGAAGAGATTATTTGGCTGTCAGCATCAAAACCTCTGAAGCCCATGGGACATATATCTTTAGAGGATTGTTTATTTTATTCCAGATTCCTGCACAGTTTATTATTTCTTTGACTGTATGTCTAACCTCATGTTCCAGCACAACTGCATATTTAACATTCAGATCCACCCTTTGTATTTGGGAGAAAACACAGCTCAAACCACTGTATCTGGATATGATGGGGCATTCAGAGCAGTGGATCATCTGTGTGTACACACTTTGGCATCCTTCTAAACGAAGTAGCATCATTTTAAACAACCATCCAGCCATGCAGTTCAAGGGAAACTCTGTTAATGTGATGGACACCATTTCCATGTAGGAAAACACGTTACTAACAACCAGAACTACTGCACCTATGACTCTGGCAAACACAGATGATCCACTGCTCTGAATGCCCTGCTATATCTAGAGATAGCAGCCTGAGATATGTTTTCTCTTAAATGTAAAGGATGGATCTAAAGGTTAAATATGCAGCTATGCTGGAACATGAGATTAGACATGCCGCCAAAGTATTCTGCAATGTGTGATGGGAAGCACACATGACCCAGTGTGTGGCAGTTTTGGAAAAAAAGCAAATTCCATGCTAGGGATCATTAGGAACGCAACTGAACATTTCAACCATGTTCCTGTTACTGATGTGCCCCCCTGCCCCATGTTTAGGTGGCAATGACAGATTTTATGGAGACAGGCCACCAGGCATGGATCTGCTCTTCTCCTTCACTGAGTACAATCATTCTGAGATCTACTGAGATCTTATACTGTCATTGAGAAAAGTCAAAAGTGCAAAACTGGTATCAAAAGTGCAAAGATCCCAGTTGGATAGCTCAGTCAATAGTTCATGAGATTCTTAATTTCAGGGTCATGGGTTTGAGCCCCACGTTGGGCAAAAAAATCCTGCATTGCAGGGGGTTGGACTAGATGACCCTAATGGTCCCTTACAACTCTACAGTTCTGTGGTTCTATAAATCTAGCTTCAACAGATTTACCTCAAGTCATAGAATAAGACTTTGGCTTAGAACCATTTTTTGAAATCTAATTTTTTTCCAGTCCTATTACTGTTAGAAATGAAATACAGTCTTGAAAGTATGGTCATGCTCAAAGGCTTTGACTTAAGATCCCTAAAAAAAACTTCTGCTCCATGTTAGAAGTAAAAAGAGAGAGAATAAAATGCAAGATGATTCAGTGACCTGATGTAAGCCTTACTATAAATGGCAGCTGAGTTTCTATTTTTGGAGTCTCACACTCTAAGGAGATACGTTTCCTGCCTCTCTAAGCCTGAACCCTCAAAACAATTTACACTTGACTAGTCTCTGTTCAGTCACCTGGAACTGGTCCAGAGTTAAGCGGTTTCAGGTCTGCAGCCCTTTTATGCAAATAAATGAGGTGGGAAAGCAGCTATTTCTGGCCACTGCAAGGAGAGACAAATAGGATCACCAAAGTAGGCCAGGCCATGCACATGAAAAAGCAGTCAACATCTGGGCACAATATTGGGTTCTACATACAACAGTAGCCAGCAGTGTATCTTATGGCAAGAGTAAAGGTAAAGGGTAAAGGGACCCCTGACCGTTAGGTCCAGTCGCCGACGACTCTGGGGCTGCGGCGCTCATCTCATTTTACTGTCCGAGGGAGCCGGCATACAGCTTCTGGGTCATGTGGCCAGCAGGACTAAGCCACTTCTGGCGAACCAGAGCAGCGCACGGAAACGCCGTTTACCTTCCCGCCGGAGCAGTACCTATTTATCTACTAGCACTTTGTGCTTTTGAACTGCTAGGTGGGTAGGAGCAGGGACCGAGCAACAGGAGCTCACCCCGTCGTGGGGATTCAAACCGCCAACCTTCTGCTCTGCAAGCCCTAGGCTCTGTGGTTTAACCCACAGCACCACCCGCATCTGGGCACAATATTGGGTTCTAAATACAACAGAAGCCATCAGTGTATCTTATGGCAAAAGTACACAACAGGGAAACAATTCTGTATGCTTGTTTCATCAGTAGCATTGCAAATCTATGAGGTAGCCACATTTGGAATACTATGTACAATTCTAGTTGCTCCATCTCAAAAAAGAGATGGACCAAGATAAACAAGCAACCAAGATTGGAGCATCTTCCCTAGGAGAAAAGGTTAAAGCATTGTGTGTGCAAAGCAGGGGAGAGGAGTAATTTAGGAGGGAAAGTGACTGTGGTTGTGGAGTTTCTTCTACAAGTTCCAAAGATCTTAGAAGCTCACTCTACAGTAACTTGGAGGAGGGCTGCCCATTTTCTGTGGAAAGTTGTTGTTGCTTAGTTGTTTAGTCGTGTCCGACTCTTTGTGACCCCATGGACCAGAGCACGCCAGGCACTCCTGTCTTCAACTGCCTCCCGCAGTTTGGTCAGACTCATGTTGGTAGCTTCGAGAACACTGTCCAACCATCTCATCCTCTGTCATCCCCTTCTCCTTTCCCAGCATCAAGGTCTTTCCCAGCATCAGGGTCTTTTCCAGGGAGTCTTCTCTTCTCATGAGGTGGCCAAAGTACTGGAGCCTCAGCTTCACGATCTGTCCTTCTAGTGAGCACTCAGGGCTGATTTCCTTCATAATGGAGAGGTTTGATCTTAGCATTCCTGTTGAAATATGACAGGCATCCACTATCTACACTTTCCAGAAACAATTGAAGACATCTTAGTTCTGACAGGCTTTCCCAGCTGGATAAGTGGGTCTTTACCACGAGTGTCCACTTGTTGGAATTTTGGTCTTATTTTCAATGTTCTTTTTTATCTCTTTTGTACTTTTGAGTGTTTAACTGTGTTTAATTATTTTATATGTAAACTGCCTCAAGACAGTGATTAATACATCAATGCATGTGTACACACACACGCACACACACACACACACACAGTGTTATTATTTAATAACACTAGAACTTACAGGGTCGTTTAATGAAAATGGACTGGTAGTAGATTCAGGACAGATGAAATGCAGCACTTCTTCACAAAGAATATATTAATCAAATTTATGGAATTCACAGGCACAAGATAAAGAGATGGCCACTAGCTTAGATAAATTTAAGGAAGGTTTAGACTAATTCATGGAGTGTGGAACTATCAGTCATCAGGATGGAGGGATAGGATGCTTCTAGTTCAGGGGTCAGCAAACTTTTTTATCAGGGGGCCGGTCTGCTGTCCCTCAGACCTTGTGGGGGGCCGGACTATATTTTTTTGGGGGAAGTGAACGAATTCCTATGCCCCACAAATAACCCAGAGATGCATTTTAAATAAAAGGACACATTCTACTCATGTAAGAACACGCTGATTCCTGGACCGTCCGCGGGCCAGATTTAGAATACGATTGGGCCAGATCTGGCCCCCGGGCCTTAGTTTGCTTCCCCATGTTCTAGTTACTGTATCCTAGGGAGCAACACTAGGTGAGAGCTACTGACTTTATGTTCTTCATTGTTAACTTCCTGGAAGCATCTAGTTGTCCATTTGGGGAAAGAGAATACTGGATCTTTGGTCTGTTTTTGTAGGGCCCCTTTGACATTTTTATCATGCTGTGGGTTCACCTACTGATTTTCCAGGTCAGCAAAGTATAACTTACAATCTGTACCCATGTCGGATCACTCTCACTGGAGTCTAGCAGGGATATGCCATGGCCTGACATGGAAAACTTTTCCTCATTCAGACTGTGCCAGAGCCCTGGAATTTGGCACCATTCTGCTCCATAAGTGTTGGGTAGGATCCATAAAGAGTTGAAGGAAAAGGTTGAACTTGAATTACATGATCTTGCTGTCTTATGATTCAACCTTACCGACCTTTACTAGGACAAGACTGGCAGGCTTCTTTATACATTTATTATGCAGTTAGGAGCTACTGCCCCTGTTCACTTCACTCAACCTAAGCCATCCAACCCTTTTGCCACCACCACCCTTCCCGCAAACTTGGCCAGCTCCACTACCTCACCCATTCCCTCACCTATCCGTCCACTTCAGACAGTGGTATTTTGAAGTGCCCTTGTTAAACCTCACTCCAGCTACATTGAATGGGGGTGGGGACTTCACAGAGTAGTTTTCCAAATTGCATTGTGAAACCCCTCCTTCCATTAAACAACTTGGCTAGGCTGCCTTCCACCCTGTCATTATGCTGGAGTTGGCATGGCTGTTTATGCAGCGTGATGACAGCCTTACATTTTTATGCATATAGGAAAAAATGTTCTGTACAAGTGTTTTTTCTTTTATTGAAGTCATCATATATCAAAACATGAGTACACGATCCATACACACACACACACACACACACACACACACACACACACCTTACACTTCTGTAATGAATGCAATGCAATTTGTTTAGAAATGGTCGATACTGTGGAATAGTTTACTTTATACTTTAAAATAAACTTAAATAGCAACGAAAAGAAAACATTTATTGCTATAATACATAACAAGGGAGATTTGTTCCCCTTGAAATCAGATTTATAAGTTTGATTACAGAGGTTTTAGCATTTGATTATAATCATACACACACATATACACACACATTGGTATAATTTATTGACAGTGAAAGAAGTTCAGGAAGCAGTAAGTGGCATATCTGTATACTAGCACTGAAAACAGCTGATAACCATATATGCATGAGCAATCAAATGTAGGCCTACTCAAAATTAAGTCCCATTAACTTCAAAGGGACTTGCAGGTATGTGTGCATAGGATTGCAGTCTAAGTGAAATGCTTGGCCTTTTAATATCTGATTAACCTGTGCCTTTCAGGAAATGGTTAATACTGAACAGAGCTTTACTTAAAATGATGCAGCAATGCAGTGAAAAAGGATGTCCCATATTTTAGGACACTTTGGCCAGGTTATGCGTTTGTCAGCTGGTAAAAGAGCATGAAACTCTTAATCAAAAATTGAGGTTGTGCCATCATGTCTTTTCCTCTCTTTCCTAATTCTTTTGATGACACATATTCACGATGACACATCACATGAGATAAGAAACAGGAAACTGTAGGAAGTAGAGAAGTCAGAGCAGTAAGTTTGAGAAAAAAGAAATTCCATTTCCAGACAGGTATGTCAAGAATAATTTCAGGGAGTTGTATAAATGAAGAGGAACATTTACAAGTCTGAGATGGGGGGAGAGAAGGACAGAGGAAGGAGATCTTACTACATAGACTTGCTTGGACCCAAAGTGTGGCAGAAAAAGGGTTTCTAAAAGGAAAAATTCCTCCTAGCTTAGTTTCAGAATTGGTCAGTATTTTACCAATTTTACTCTCTTTGTTAATTGCCAGGACTGAAGGATGCAAAGGAAGAAAGAAAAAAATCCAGCCAAGCCATTTTTTGTGTCAGTGCAAATGCATAAAGTATCACAGTGTACACATGGGGCTTAGATCTGTAGCGCATTCTGTATGCATGCAACGTGAAGGTCGTGCACTACAAATGCATTCTGAGCTACCGTGTGAAAATTCACCACATAACAAAAAGCACATTGAGGTATGGTGCTGGAAGAATTAAGATTAGGAATAGTTCAGATTCATTTAAAATACTGTAATGGGGCTACTTGAATGTCAATTTTGTTTCTGCTATACATTTAAAAATACTACTATAGTAATAATGGGCTGTAAATGGAAACTAAGAAAAGGTACACTGCATGGCTTGCAGTGTGAAGTAACTGAGATTGGACATGTTTTCGCTTCCCCCGCTCATGAACCAAACAAACTTCTCCCCATCAAATGAATGGTGGCCTGTAGTGTCATTCCAGGCTACTCCTTCGGTGGTACTGTAGCATCTGTGAGGCCCCCTAGGCAGAATGAGGATGAGAGGCTAGACACCAATTCCACTTGCACCTAGGTAGGCATTCTCTTTGCAATGTATTCCATGTGCATGTTTAAAACTAACAGTGGGCAATGTGGCATTGCTCATCTGGCTTCCCAATGCCAAGCATCACTGCTAGTTACCAAGAAAGAGATGAGGTGGTAGAGAGCTTGGTGTGGTGCAGACATGGCGATGGAAGCATTGAATTGGTTCTTCCAGGCATGCACCACACTCCCTGCCCACTTTGCCGTTCCCCCATCCTTCTTGGTGCCAGCAGTGGCACTTGGGTGTTGAGAAGCCTGGTGAGCACTAGCTTGGTTAAGCAACTCTACTAACTTGGTTAAGCAACTCTATGTAACCCGAATACAGTGGTACCTCAGGTTACAGAGGCTTCAGGTTACGCAATTTCGGGTTGAGCACCATGCTGAACCCAAATCGCAACCTGCGCATGCGCAGACGCGGTGCTGCAGGTTGCAAACGCTGCAGGTTGCAAATGTGTCTTCCACACGGATCACGTTCACAACTCGAGGTTCCACTGCATATTTCAAGAAAGAGCAGTGCTACGTGTTATGCTGTTCATATAGCAAGCAACTCAGTTCTGCTTATTTTGAATGCTGTCCCTCCAGAAGTGATTCCTAAAGACTGGGAAGTCGAGAGAAGTGTCAAGCGCATACTCTAGGGAAGTAGGGGGCCCTTATCAGACTCACCTTCGTAAAGCAGCTGTTTGCAAGAGGAAAAGAAATATTAGGTGCCTGGGCTTTTCCCCTTTCGTTGTTACATGAGGTGTCACTAATATGGGCCGCTCCTGCTTCTCACCCTTCCAAACTGCCACTGACTTAATATATTTTTACATAAAATAAAAATTAAAAGTAGCATGTAATATCCCTTTTTTGGTAATTTTAATACTGGCTTTCAGGTGTTAACAAGCTAAAGTGCTGTCATGTTTCCTTTTTTTGAATGTTCAGTTCATACAGAACTCATCCTGAAAATGCAAGAAAGCACAGCTTAGTCTACTCCTGTTGGTGTCCCTAAGAAATTTGCTTTTCCATCTTCAGTGTCTTTCTTTTGAAACCAGGGCTTTGAATTTGTTCCTTGAAGGTAAGCATCAAGAAAGTAACAGATCCCGGGAATATCACTTGGAAAGTTGGGAGGAAGTTCCTGCCTTGAACGAGGAGTAAATACAAATCCTGGATAATCTTTTAGTAACCTGCAAGAAAAATTGAAATGCGGTTAAATATAATATATATGTAACCTTTAAATAATGGTGATCAATATTATCAAAACAAATTCATATTTGTTGCTTTTTTGCATGGGAGGGCGACAGTTTCACTCTGAACTAACCACTGCAATGCAAAGATCTGGAGAATTTCTTCTCACGTTTCTAATATATGCATATATCTGTCTCTGATATTGAAGAGAATGAAAGCCCCAGGACAAGTGAATTCTGCACAGCAAAGCTTTATGCATGCATTAAACTACTGCATTGGTGGTATAAATGCAAGTGACATAACGTCTTACGTCACTTCATTATGAATCACATTGTGCGGCGATCCCTAATTTTTTATGCACGATGGTGTGCTGTATCTGCCATCAATACAAACAAATTGCTAGTTCATATATAGGCTTCCCATCTGAACAAGTTTTTACTGGAATCAAAGGGTATCTGCTTGTTTTTAATTGTTGTATATGCTTTTTCAAAACAATGTTTTTCATAGAATAATAGAATTGGAAGGGACCAACAGAGGGTCATCTAGTCCAACCCCCTGCAATGCAGGAATCCCAACCACATGGTCCCCCATCCAATTTGAAATCATAACGGACCCTGCTTAGCTTGTCAAATGTGCGACGTTTACGTATGTGCAATTGTTTAACTATTCTTGTTATTCTTGGAATAGTTTTATGTAAGCTTTTATTGTACTGCAAATCATACAATTGTTAATAAATGCAGTAAATAATAGGTAATAAGACTCTATTATTTGTTATTGTTTTGCTTGTTGGTTACAGCAAAAAAAATAATTGTCTGAAAGTGACTTACAATTTAAAAGGAAAAGGCAAAAAGCATACAATACCAAATTAAAATACATCACTTTTTGATCATTTTATTCAACCTTCCATAACATTCAGGTTTATCCATTCCTGACACTGGTTCTCTTGCTGAGCATTGCACAAAGCCAACAAGCACAAAATCTAAATGCAAACAGTCTCTTCCAACCTCTTCCCCCCACCCCACAGTTCTGCTAATTCAATAGAACCATATCATAGAATGCAATGCGGTACTTTGCAAAGGGGGGAAAGCTGCAGATAAATGTGAAAGTGATTAACAAGCCACAACTTGCATAGTATAAGAACTTTGCATAGTAAACTACTGTACCTATAGGTTGTTGGGCTGACATTTATTTTCCTAGGTACGCTGCAAGACTCAAACTTGTTGGCAAGCGTTACGTTGTTTCCAAATAGGCAATACCGCGGCATTTTAACACCGACGACTCCAGCAAAGACGGAGCCGGAATGCAGACCTATGCGCATCTTTTGAAAACAAAAGGAGATATATAATATTGTTTGATTGTTACACTTGACAAAAATCAAACTATCAAAGATGCAGTAAGTTTTATTAGCTCATTTGCAATCATTGTGGATTATGACAGGAGTATGAGCAGTGCAATTTGAAGAGCAGTAGTCAGATGGTAACAACAGAAAACTTCTTTTGATGCTTACTCTGAATAACCATTAGTCTAAACAAAGCATGTTTGTGCAGAGATGTCTGAGTACAGTCCAACAGGCACGGCTGATGCAGAACGTTAGTTTTGGTTTTGTTCTTTTCCAGCAAACCTTGCTGGGACAAATGGAGCTGGTGTTCTGTGGACCATTTTCTGAGAAACGAGTCCATTAACCTCTATCTTAGGAACTTGTGGGAACTATCTTAGGAACTTGTGGGAACTTGTAGGAACTTGTGGAACTTGTGGAACGTGTTTCTCAAATTTTAAGACTATTTCAACAGTTCTATCATCTTGGCTTCCCCTCAAATCAAGTACTTACCATGACTTACGATCCTGTTCTGTATTCTACAATTACATTTAAAGGATAAATACTATGCAGCCAATTTATTCTTCCATGTCCAACAAAATACTTTGCAGCATGCTGCTTGTTTACAGCTAGAAAAATTAGTTATTTATATTGTTTCTTCAAAAACAAACACCTCTCAAGAGTTATATGCACACTGTCTTCTCTTTGCAGTTTGTTCATAAACAAGGGCATATTGCATAGTAGAAATTATGTACAAAGCTGCAATCAGAATACCATTACTGTTCAAGGTATAGTCTCCTAATTTACAGGTTGGTGTTGGCAATCACTTGAAAGTTCTTTACACAAGCCCAAAGGATCAAGAGAACGCCTGCACTGACTGATGGAAGCATATTCAAATCTCAGCTCAAACTTTTACTAATATAATCCAACAAAATACTCTGCAATGCATACATGTTTTCCAGTTCCTAGAAGCCTGAAATCAATAGATAAATATATAAATATTTCTCTCAACTAGGATCCATCCACCTGCTAGTGAAGTGATCAAGCCCAGAAAACAGAAGGCAGGTTGTTATGTACTGAGTTGAATAGGATTCAGAATGCAGCAGTCTGATAGGTCCTAGAACAATAGGACCCAGAATGCAGCAGTCTGATTGGTCCACAGGAGCCACCCAATCCAGCTCCAGATAGAAGTGAATCCACAACCTGATTGGCCTACAGGAGAATCCCATAGTTACTGTATTTTTCGCCCTATAGGACACACTTTTTCCCCTCCAAAAATGAAGGGGAAATGTGTGTGCGTCCTATGGGGCGAATGCAGGCTTTCGCTTTTGCCGACCCCTCTCACTCTCCAGGCTTCAGGAAGCTATCCGCAAGCCATGGGAGAGCTGCGCGACTTCGAGCAGCTCTCCCACGGCTTGCGGAGAGCTGCCTGCACCCCGAAGCCTGGGGTGCGCTGATCTCAGAGCCTCCCAGGCTTCAGGCTTCGCACAGCTCTCCGCAAGCCATGGGATGGCTAGCGGAGAGCTGCCTGCACCCAGAAGCTTGGGGCGCGCTGAGCTCAGCGCCCCCCAGGCTTCGGGCTTGCGGATAGCAGCCTGTTCTGGGGGTAGCCAATCATGTGGGGCCCATTGTGTAAATAATATATATAAATCAGACATTCTGGGAGAACTTCCATTCCTCTTCACACTATGAGCTGAATAAAGAGCATGAAATCCACTCTCGACTCCAAGTGTATTTCACAGGTGTTACCCAAGAATTGGAGGGGTCGGTGCCTTTGGAATTTTAGAGAACTGGCAAAGCCAAGTGCCTCCCATATTATAGTGAAACCACAACCAATTTAGGATTTGCTGAGTTGCAAGGTACAATATCTCATGAGGCACGAACTGCTTTTCTTCATGCTATGCCTAAAACTAGCAGATGCTTCATACTTAGTAGGCCACAAGAAAGCAAGGGATAAATAATAAAGTTGTAGAGTTGGAAGGAACCATGATAACCATCTGCTCCAACCGCCTGCAATGCAGGAATCTTTTGCCCAATGTGGCGCTCAAACCCACAATCCTGAGATTAAGAGTCTCATACCCTCCCAACTGAGCTATCCACAATGACATTAACGTGGTTTTATGGGCACCCAGGGGACTTTCCAGAGGAATGCTGATTAACAGTAATGAAAACTCAATTTAGGATATTAGTAGTTTGCTTTTGAGATAGCTTTTGAGATAGAATACAATTACACAGCAAGTGTCAAATATTGTAAGAGCTGACTATTATTAAGTGTGTTGAAAACATTAAGTGTAAACAACCTCAACTGATAAGGTCCAAGAGCTAAGCCCATATGCCAGCTGTTAGGGATAGATAACACACTAGTCACCACATGAAGTCCCTTTCTTGGAAAGTCTAACCTTATGGAATAGGACTGTGGAGTCTGAGGGCTACATTTCCCAATAGCACTATCTATGACAATGTACTGCTAAGTTGCATTGTGGAACTATAGTGGAATATAGTACACGCTTAGTGCTCACTTCCATGTAATTTGCTTTCAGAAGAAACCCATTTGTAAATAAGATGGAAATGAATGCTAAACATGTGCTGTATTTGACTATAGTTCACTATATTCCACTATACTTCTGGAAGTGGCTCTTATGTTGTCTGAAATCTCACAGTTAGGAAACCATCAAGGACATGGTATAAACTGCCATGTGAATGCAGCCTCAGGGTGGGAAACTGCCCTGCTGGGGAAAGGAGATAAAACAGAGGAAGAGACAGAAAAGTAGAGGGGATGTCAGCCTAGGATCAGGTCTGTGAGGGCTGATGAGACACCAGTGGAAACTCAAGTGGAAAAGAAGATTAATTCTAGCAGTCTGGGAAGAAAGATGGCCCTGAGATTCTGGCTAGACAAAGTGTCTTTGTGAGAAAGGCCATTGGTAACTGTACTGGAAGGCAAGAACAGTGACTGCAAGATGAGCTTAGCAGACCAGCAGTGCTCTCCCGATTTTTATTAATGTCCACTTGGTGATTCATGTTCACATGCTGCCTGGGCTGAAAATAAATCTTCCAAACATAATTTTTGGAAGGCATATTTATCTTTTCTGTAGAATCTTGCAGCCAAAGAAAGTGGTGTGCAGTTCAGATCGATATTGAAAACTCAGTCCTTGGCCCCTTTGGGGCTCTCATTACTCTCTAAAAGTTGCCAGGTGATAATGCTGCCATAGAAAGAGCAGCTGGAATAACTCCTAGGAACTCCACACCTTGGTATGACTTTCTTTAGCAACCCTGCCCCCTGACCTTACCAGTCCTTTTGGACAGAGGTAGCCAATAGTTTTAAGCAGTTGACTTTAAACAGTGACTTTAAGCACTGTGGTCCCCCAGCCATAATTTCCTTCAGGCTGCTTATCCTCTTCTTCTCTCAGTTCCATCTCCCCTGCCCTTTTCCCAAGCCACCTATCATTCCTTCAGCTTCCTGTCTTGGTTCATTTCTTACTCTGCTCTTTTTCATTTTCTTCAGCCCCCTTGGTTTGGGGCAATCTATGTCATGACCCCGTGAGAGGGTTTCCTTCTAGCCAAACACAACTTTCTCTTTCTCCACAAAATCTGGATTTCAAACTGCTTTGTACTCTGAGCGACAGAACATCCAGTGGCAACACATCAGCTAAGCCAGTATCAAAGGTGTCACCACCACAAATCAAGTATTTGTGGGGCAAACAGAAACTTTTGTGGGAAAGTAGCATGAGGGAAGGGTTAAAGCCACTTTCTCCAGCCCTCAAAAGAGCACCTCCCACCATACAAATACCCGGTACTATGAAACAAATTCTAAAATATAGGTGGTTTGATCATGGATCTTTCACATCACACCTGGTTTGGTCCCAATTCTGCACAGAAAAGCACAAATGAATTTAGAGCACTGGTCATGAGGTAAATTAAATCATTGTGAAAGAAAAGCATTTTAGGTAATACTTCACTAAAAATTGAAAATAATGAACATTTTTTTCTACCAGCTAGTATTTAAAATATCAGCAGTTCAGTGAATTTGAGATAACATGCTAACCTTGATGAGCTCTCCATGTGGAGACATCACTTCATTGGACAGCTCCATCATTTTCAAAGCCATCAATGCAATCTGAATAGCATGGGTCTCACTTTCCTTGTGTAAGCCTCCAGCCACACAGTATGCATCTCCAATGGTTTCTACCTGAACATTAAAATACATAACTTAGAACACAAGTAAAATCACATGAAGAAAACACAGAACACACTTGGAAGGGTTGTCCATAACTCTGTCCCCTCCAAAGCGCACCCACCCACTTGAGATTCACATGAACTTGAGTTCTGGTGTGCTAATTGCACGATGCAACTTGCCAGCTGCTGGAGCGGATTATTTTGAGCTGTAAAATCTGGTTTACTGTGGTGTTTCATTATGACAAAAATGTCAAAATATTTATCTTTCATCCACCATCCATGAGGTTCTATCATCAGTCCTAGAGGCATTAACTCATAAATAGTGCCAATGAAGCTAGAAAATTTACTCCACACTAAATGCACCAAGGATTGCATTCTGAGGTATATAATTTGTTAAATGACTTATTCCAGATTAACACCATCCCCTCTAAGTTGCATTATATCACTCAAATAACCTTACAAGTTTGATTCCCCTCTCTAGGAGGACAAATTGGTGCAATAAATTCTCTACCTTATAGACATCCAGCTCTCCACACTGGTAATCAAAGAGAGTGTAGAGCTCATTGAGCATTGTGATAACCTGCATAGGTGAACACTGGGAACAGATAGCAGTGAACCCTACGATGTCAGAAAAAAGCATTGTCACATTATGAAATTTCTTGGCCTGTACAACTTGTCCTTGCCACAGCTGCTGTGCAACCTCTCCTGGGAAAATAGAGCACAGAAGATCTACTGTCTTCTTTTTCTCCTCTTCAAGGGCTTGGTGTGCCTGCTCAAGAGTAGCCTTAAGTTTTCCTAGCCTTTTCTTCAGTCCATCTTGAGCTCGGGCTTGTTCTCCTATTAAAACAACATCCCTAAGTGCATTATGAATCGGAATATCTGAAAGATAGAGGCCACGTCCTGTAAAGTCTTCTAGTCTATCCACACAGGGGGATCCCAAGAACAAGATGGTACTGGACTCAAAGATGTAGATCATCTGTCCTTTAAGGTCCATAACCTGAAACAATGAGAGAAAGATGAGGTGATGTGAGACTTCTGGAGCATTATGGAAGTTTACTAATGCAGTGATAGCCAAGTTATTAAGCCATAGTACCAAACTCTCTCCAGACAACCTGCTTTGGGTTAGAAGCTCAATGATTATTATAAAATCACAAATCTCAACACCTCTGAAGAGCTTTAGATAAATAGGGGCTGTCCCTCTACTAGGTGGAACTTAACAACTATTGTTCCCACTGGGTAATTTGGTAAGGAGAGGCACCTCACATGCACAAATAGGGGTCAATAGGAGCTAGAAAACTCAGAGTAGGGTCTGGATGCAGCTTACATGCTATCCTACAGATTTTCTGGCAAGGGCCAATATGTTTACATGCTCTCCTGTGATTGTCTGCTTTTTAAAAAACCTCCTTATTGAAATATATCTTAAGGTGGAGTTTTAACCTAGCTTTCTCCCTGACATGCTTGTTTTCCATGAGTACGGACTTTTCCTCATGAGGTAATGTTAAAACATGCATTCCCTTCACCTGCAGTCCAAAGTGGAATGACCCCAAAACAAATGTAACAAGTGGAGAATAGCTTACTTCAAACAAGCATTCCATTGTGAATGGAAGCATTAACAAATAAATGCAAGAATTTTTTATGCTTTCACTTTTGCGCTTTTGCTATGAAAAGAAACTTACATGAGGAGAAACTTCAAATTCAAAATTCCCGATGTCAAAGCCCCCCAAAATGGGAGGAGGAGTCATTCATTGCCTTGTTTAATACTTCCAAAGCTACTATTGCATTTGCACACTTGAATTAGAGATGGGATGAAGAAATAAGAAATATAAATATGATAAACCTGTTCTTACCCCTGTTGACCTTTTAAGAGCGCTGTCCCCTCGTCTCACTCTTATAGTAAACTGCATGTTTAGCATTGTCATGATCCCACTAAACGTGGAGTTTATTTTAGGGGCCAGGATTTCGAACCACTCATCAAAGTTTGGCTTTGCTTGAAATTCTCTCCTACTCAACAGTCTCCTTATACCATTGCCAACTTGCAGAATAGCCATATCCTTGTCAAACATGCAATGAAATGGGAAAGTCTTGCAGAACATGGAAGCAGGAATCACAAGAGAAGACTGAGGTTTACAGGGAGATAAAGATGGCTTTGCACTTTTGACTTGCACAGAGTACAACAAATATGGCTGGTTAATAAACTCAGCGCTATCTTTGCAGAAGCAAGGGGGCATCACCGTCACTTCAACCTCTGTTTCATACAAAATGTGAGCTGCTGCTTTGATAATGCCAGACAGGATGAGGCTGGTTGTTTTCTTGGGAAAGAAATAGTACACGTTTAAGAAATCTGGGTCCTTTTCCAAGCACAGTATTGAGACCTCTTCAAGTCTGCCCCTTTTTTCTGCTTCGTGGCAGTGAGCACTCTGCTTCAGAAGAGTACTGAAACTGTTCAAAAAGTCTTTGAGGGATCCCCCGACAACTCCTAGGATATGTTCGTCTTCTTCATAGCATATTTTGAAAAGCTCTTCACCAAGTGATTCCTTCATAATGTTTACTGGAACTCCTGCAAAGTTAAAACATTTTATACCAGCATTCTTCTAAACAGTATGCCTTTGATTTTTTTTTAATCCTTCTGCGCTTCATTTTCTTTCACCCCAAACCTGTTTTCCTCTATTAAACATCTTCAAACTAACAAAGCCATTTCAGATCAGTCTCTGGAGGCATCTCCTCTCATTCTCACAAAACCTCATATGGTAGGAGCAAAGTACTTGTTGACTTTGCTTTGCAATTTTATTTTAGTTTAAATATCTTAAACTTTTAATTGTTACGTCTTTAATTGTTTTACTGTATATGTTAACTAAGGAATTTTTATGTTAGGTATTTTAATTAGGGATTTATTTTATAGTCGTAAGCTGTTTAGAAATCATTTGGACAAGTTATAACAACTTTGCACGTCTATTTGTTTTGAGCAAAAAATTGGCAACCATTTCTAATGGAGGACAATGAATAAGAGCCCTTCCAGATGGACAAAAAAGAAGTGGATTAGAGTTTACTAAAATCTACGAGCTGAACTAAGCATTTGGTAGCAAACATGGATTTTGGAGTCTGAGGTGGCACTTGAGCACTGGAAAGCAACACATGATGCGTGCAAGTTCTAGAGGAGAAATGCCAAAATGTTCCTGTATCACCTCATGACAGAGAGATGACATTGCAGAGGAGGTGTGTACAGTGGTACCTTGGGTTACAGATGCTTCAGGTTACAGACACTTCAGGTTACCGACTCCGCTAACCCAGAAATAGTACCTCGGGTTAAGAACTTTGCTTCAGGATGAGAACAGAAATTGTGCAGTGGCGCACGGCAGCAGCAGGAGGCCCCATTAGCTAAAGTGGTGCTTCAGGTTAAGAACAGTTTCAGGTTCAGAACGGACCTCCAGAACGAATTAAGTTCTTAACCCGAGGTACCACTGTACTCTAATACTAAAGAGGAAGGAGTGTGCAGCTACCCATGCAAAAAAGCAAAATAACAAAGCAAAAGGGTTCACCAAATGACTTGGGGAGGAAGGCAGATTTGTTTATATTTAATCACTTTAAGTATTATGGGCTGCTTGAGAGAGTGCTCTCCTTCTAAAGCAGGGATGGAGAATCTATGACTCTCCAGATGTTGTTGGACTCCAGTTCCAATCAGTTCCAGGGCAGGGATGATGAGAGTTGGAGTTTAAGAATACATTGAAAGCCATAGGTTTCCCATTCCTGAGCTATAGAATTTTTTAAAAAAATTAAAATGAAGCTTTTTTTTAAAGGCACATATACTCACTATTGCAACAGATGTGCTTGTTTGTAATAGACACAAAGCACTTAGTATAACAATAAAGCAGAAAGGATAACATTTTCTCAGCAACCAAGTAGTTTGAGTGAGTGCCTAGAAAATACAAATCCTCTGCAACACAAATATTTTCTTAAACTAACAATTGCACTAGAAAATATCTGCTCGTATTGTCAACCTCCCACAGTAGCCAAAACCAGGTTGAATCAACACCATATAATGAAGACTGCACTGTTAGCCCTGAAAGTAATTTATTATCTCCTACTGTGTCCTCAAAATATGAACTGCATCAACATGATCCATCACTATTGCTGGTCACAAATGTGAGTGGTGTGTGCAGAACTTATTCCACTTCAAATGTTTAATAAGCATCAACTAATTGCATTAAGTGGAATTGCTTGCCATAGATATCTCATTACCTGATGCATTTGCATGGTCAGTGATTAGCTTTTCAAAGTCTTCTCTTTCCTCAGAATTCCTATAAATGATGCAAAACAGAATTTTAAAAACTACCTAATCCGCAGTAAAAAATAATTTTCAGGTAATAAAACCTGAAAAAAATAAAACAACAGATAAGCAACCCAATTCACAAAGTTAATTGGAGAAAACTTTAGATTCCCATTTACTCCAAAATTAATTTACTCTTTCTTATCTGCTAACTAAGCAATTTTGCAGAAAAACTATTAAGCAAGCCAATGCTTTTGTGTCTCTTCCTCATACAACCTATTCTGTTCCTACACAACTACTAGCAAAAGAACTAGCATCTTTCTGTATCTTCACCACCACCGCCAAGTAATTGGAAGCAAATCCTACACTCAAATATCAGTAGGATTCACAGCTGAGTTAGCTTAAAATCATAGTGCCACAGTGTTCAAGTTCTACAAACTCAAGTTATTATGAAAGGAATTTTAGCTTCCAAGAGTAGCAGGATCAGAGACTAGGCAAGACTGCTATGAAATTTTGCCTCCTAGTCCAATCCCTGCTTTGACTTGAATTTTCATTATAAAGATTCATGACTCCTATGCAACCCCTCCCCCTTTCTTAGGGAAAATATATAGCTGAATATATTTTTAAATAAAAGTAAAAGTCAGCTACTTTTTAAAGCTATTAGTTCTCATGCCTAAGGACAACTTTGCAACTCCCATTTGTAGGAACAGGCAAACACAAAATGTCTTCGCAATAGAGAGAGGAAAACTCTAAAGGGAATACTGCTCAAAATTCAGTCTTGGTACAATGACAAACTGATAAAAGTTTCCAGTGTCTTAATGTTGAATTGTTGTTTGATACCTTAATACTTAAGACTGTGTTTGGCATTTATGGTACCTGATTTCACTAACATAGGGATTTGTTATATAATCTGTGCAGTCATTACCGTAAATGGGATCCAACTTCCTATTTGGTTTTTGCACTTGTTATTGGTTGCAAAAAGTTAACTTATTTAACTTACCTGATTTCTTTTATTTTATTATTTGCTAGTGTCCTCTGAAATGCAAGATATAACCTTTCATACTGAAAGGAGAAAAGTCATATTAATTCAAATGTCAAGTTTAAGCATTTCATATATTAGAATTTCATATTAGAATGAGCTGCAAACTTTATACTAAAGGTAGAATGCAATTCTATCCAAAATTAGAACACACCTATTTGTGTGTGTTTGGAGTCCCCAACTTGTCCTGTCTACATTATGGTGCAGTGTACTGTAACAGATGTTTTCAGATGGCCAGCATTCTGTACCAAAGCACCTGCCACTAGACTAGATATGGATCAGCGAGACCACATTGTAAGTTCCCATACTAACACAACAAGCAACTGTGGGCCCGTATCACTGTTATGGAAATTTACTACACAGCCCATTCCATTGATAAGATGCCCAGCTACAGATGTTACTCTCCAAATACTGTCCATATTCACATGCCACTGTGGACAAATGAAGATGCAGTGCACTCATATCCATTGGATACACTTCATTACTCCTCAGCCCTTCCAACTCAGTGATTAATCATGGAGTGCTCTGATGAGCACACATAGTTTCCCATTTGTATGGGCCTGTCCATTTATTTCAATGAAGGAAGGTGATCTGTGTCTGTATTGACTCAGTTCATTGAAATGAAGGATAGATGTCACATATGAAAATGGAACACATGGAAGCTTTCAGGACGGAAGTATTTCTTTGACAGAAAGATAATGCTGCAATTCCCTTCAGTTAACACATAATGAAGTTTGGTCAACTGTATCTCAGGACTTATATATGTATCAGAATGCCCAAATTATACAATAATAGAGTTGGAGGGGACTGTGTAAGTCGCCTAGTCCAATGCCCTGCTCAGTACAGGAAATCCCCAATAGAGGATTGAACTATTTATCTATTTAGCCTCCTAATATGAAAGTCAGTATATATGAGCATATTGTGAAAATGACAGGATCTCCAAGCTTGGGCACATAATGTTTTATTGTCTTTCATTAACCTTGAATTGAGTGACACACAGCACTTTGTAGACAGCAGTTTTATGGGAAAAGAATGGAAGTATGTCCATGCTGCCTCAAGAAAAAACTACACTGGTAATGAAGGCTGTGTTCTACATTTGAAATAAAAAGAACAACTGAACGAATGTTATACCTTATTAAAACAAGATGTAATTAATATTTATATCTAAACAGAAACAATATGTGCAGTGCTTTCCAACTCCTTATTTGAGTCTGGACTTACAATCTTCTTAAAAAACCAACCAACCAACGAATTAAGAAACAAACAAAGCCCCACATGAATTTGCTAGTATCTTGAATCTCATCAAATGCTATTTTGGGCCACACTATACACTCCCCATGATATTTGCACACAACCTTTCACTGACGTCAATGGAAGCAGCATGTGTTGATCCAAGGCACGATAGTCACCTTCTCAGTTTTTTGAGTTTTCCATGTGGAAACTGCGTACATCCAGTGACGAGAGATAGTAACTTTTAAACAAATCTAAGACCATCTAAGGCAGGGGAAAGAAAGCTGGTCACAATCTACTGGGAGATCTCTGGGTGCTTTGCAGTAGATCAACAAGGGTTTCTGCCTCAGTTATTTAATGATAGCAACAACTAAATGACTCCCTCTCTCTAATTTAGGATGCTGAAATAAACAAAGCTTGCTGGTAAATCCAGCAAGCCTGAAATCTCCCCGCCCCAGTTTTTATAGATAGGTGTATCCCCCCCACACACACACACACATATAATGCAGTCAATCCCTTTGCAACAATCTGCACCTTTGAAAGCAATGTTGGGACATTTTCTCAGTCAGTGTACCAGTTCAATGAACTGCAAGCCAAGTCTAGAGGCAACAATGAAGGTTCTATGGTTATATCTGAATCCTATCATTTCAGTATATACATTAACATTATGTAACATTAAATATAACAAAATGAGATGTCTCTTTTCATATATATTTTACAGCACAATCCTATATATGTCTATTTAGAAATAAGTCTTATTGAGTTTACACTCAGGTAAATGAGCTTAAGCTTAAGTAAAAGACAGCAGCATGAATATTATACCTTACTCCTGGTAGGCAGTATACTTTGCATGTGGAAGACGACTTGCCCAATCGCTTTTTAAAGAACCCCATACAGTGGTGCAATGAAAAAGATCTATGCTTCAGTGAATCAAAAAAAAAACAACACCTGATGATATTTGGGATAGACTGAATTGAAACAGATGAACCATTAGTCTGACTCAATGTTGGGAGGCTACTTGTCTCACTAAGGAATGCTTTTAGACACTGCTGCATTGCCCACTAAATTTGCTGCTTGTCACACTCTCCCATGGATTTATAAACTGTTTTTGAGTTACGGATGCCTTTCCTAAAACTACAATAGGGAGAAGACTAAAAAAAAAGACATTCCGTAAAAAGCAGGGGCTGAGATGTGTAATAAAGAACATGTAAAGATTTGGCATCCAATTAGCAAAATTGCCCTTGCCCTTAATAGTGTATTGGATTTCTGGATTGAAAGTTTGTGGTTATAATCCATAAGTTTTCATTTCCCCCTTTTCAGTTCCCACAGCATTATTATTATTATTATTATTATTATTAACCAGCAATTCTCTACCCACACTGCAGACATTCCTTCTGCAGTGCTCAATAGATGAGATGACAGACACCACCCCCTCTGTTGTGCTCAGTGTAAGCCACACTTATCTACACATCAATTTTTCAATATTGTACCAATTTATATGTAGGTTGCTCCAACTGTTTTCCATTAAAACTAGGTGGTTTCCAGTAGTTCTTTTCCATTCACCTTTTCCAGCTCTACAATATCTTTTGTTTTCTGAGATGTGGTCTAAAACATAACTTGGTGGTGGGCTGTGATAACGGGATTGCAATCCTGGGTTTTTCATTTGTTACCACAGCTGCTTCCCCATGGCTTCCTATTTTGCCATCAAAACATTAGGAAGCCAAGTGCAGCAGGCCAGTTGCAAAGATCCTTCATCTTACCTCTTCCTTACAGGATATGTTTGGTTGGGAAAGACCTATGTGATTGCGCCCACTCACATGGTTCCAAACTTTCACATGTTAGTATGCCAGAATGGCAATAAGCTCCAGAAAGCATCTCTCTCATCAATGCTGCAACAAATTCACTGCTATAATAAATTAAGGTGCCCTGACATGGAATAAATCTGAGTAAATCTGCTCCATCTAGATGTTGCCATGGTTCATCTGGCACAAAGTATTATCCACCCTTACTTCGCATAGGTTGCTAACCTCTTTAAATTTTGCTAAGTAACTGCTAAAGCAATGTGTGAGTAAACATTTCATATTTGAGTTGCTTTTAATCATCCTTCCTTTCCTTTCCCTAAACACAGAAGATGTAGTGAAATAAGATTAAATAAATGCAAAAGGTTTCAAACTACAGGATTAGGCATAATTAGAAATGAAAACAGAACCAACGTCAAGAACAGAGTTTGAAAAGGAGCATTCATCAAGTGAAAATTGTCTTGCTTTTAAAATTATTGCTTAAAAGGCTTTCTTTTAAAACCTCCCTTAGAATGGTCTTTTAGACTACCTTCATCAAAGCATCATAATAATTTATACCTCAGGAGAGATGAGTTTGCAGATGCTCTCAGCTAAAGTGTGCAGATACACTCGGCTCCTGCTGGTTTTCCTTTGTGGAAGGTTCCCGTGCGTAGTCTTTTCTCTGCAAATTGGCAAAGCAGCCTTGGAACTATTTGGCACTTCTGCACATTCATCCTCATTTTCATCTGAAATCCCACTTTGGGTCAATAACGAAAAAGGGCACTCGCCAGTGATCTTCAGGTCTTTCAGTTTGGTACAGAACATACTGCACAAGTCTCTGTTCACCAAAGTTGTGAATTTCTCTAGTTTGGGCTGAACATGTCTGTTCTATTAACTGACAGCAGAAGATGGCAGGAACAACTGTGGCTTTATATCCCTGCAACAAAAGATGAAACAGAAAAGAGAAGCACTGCATTTGTACATTTGTTTAATTTGGTTCAACTTCAGAAACCTAAGCTTCCCTAATTCAGCAGGCTCTGGCTTTGCAACACACAAGCATGACTTCACAGTTGACCTAATGTTCAATTACTTCATACAACACAGAGCCAAATGGTAGATGTAATGTGTGAACAAGAATACACCCAGTCCAGTACTTTGAAAGGTTAGGACAATTGCACAAAGAATTAAAAATCCACAAACCCACCTTCAACACCATATACTTCAAAATGGCATTTATGTCAAAAGGTAGAGGGATTGCCATTTACTCCGATTCAATTTTTAAGAATGGGTTTTCATGGGGAAAACTCTGGAGCAAAAAAAAGGAGGGGCACTTGGACCTGGAGCTTTAAAGTGCAGACCACGCCTGGAAAGAGCGGAGGAAGGGCACGTGTGGATAAGCCCCAAAGGAAAACTACATTCACTTGTGTATCTTTCCAGGATTCAATCCAGTATCACTTGTCTTTTCAGTACAAAAAAAGAGGGGAAGGTTAGATATAAGAAATATGGGCTTCCAGTATACCACTGAGAATTAGGTCCTCTTATTCTCCTCTAGTGGATGCATATTATTTCAAAAGAAATTCACCTGGAGATCAGCTGGATAAATTATAGCTTCTCCAAATTAATTGGCACAATCCTAGCAGACCTTCACTGACCATAAAGACGCTTCCAGACTTTGTGTTCTTTTGTGAGTGAGTGACAGTGTGCCTGGCATGTCCAATGGGGACAGTACCAACCTCTGCAATGATCGCTGCTGGAGGGCGAATTAACTTGCAGCATCAACTAGCACGGCCATTATGGTGCAATTACAGGGAGTAATGGCACTAAGGGCTCAGCTACACAGCTGCAAATAAAATGTTTTAAATGTGTTGCAAAGTGCAATATACAAATGTATATTGGATGGCAACAGTGAGCTATGGAAATTAAATGTATTTTTCAACACATTTTTTAAAAAAGCACTTTCACAGAGTTTTTTTTATATGTGTGTAGAGTCCACCTCTGTAACTAAAATAAGATAATATGAGTAAAGGTTGGTATCTTATTTGTTGCTGGAGGCTGAAGAGCAATATTTGTCTAGTCCTATGTACCTTATGTACAGAAAATTTGGAACGTCTCCAGATCAACAACAAAAATAACCTCCTCTATTTGTGAATATAACTACTTCAATACCCTGTAAGGTAATGTACAAAACCTAACTCCCTACTTTTCTTTCACATGTTTTGGCAGTAGGTTTTATTCTGAAAATAATGTGTAAAACAGATGCTAAGTACCAGCAACTTCGAGCCTGGATTCTTCCATTGCTATCACTTTGCAATCATCTGGATACATCAAAGGTTGGCTAGAACATCATAACATTTCTCATGATCTAAATGTTAATGTGGTAGAATCATATAATTGTAGAATTGCAAGGGACCACAAGGGTCATCTAGTCCAACCCACTGCAATGCATGAACATATTTGAAACATTATAAAGGACATTATACATCGGACTGTATCCCGTGCAACACTAAGTTAAAGTCATGTAGTGCTGGCAGAACATTGTGGTGCAAGAGAAAACACAAGTGCATGACCTAAGATGGTTCAACAAAAATCTGCTGTTGAGTAAGAAGCTTCTGCTAGTGCAATTCCTAGGTGGAATATTTTGTTGCGCACCTTTGCCCATCCATTAGCGCAAGGACTCTTGCACTAGTCACTGGAGAATGATAGATATGACCCATACTACTTTGCTATGTATTAGTCAAACCATCACTGCAAGTGTGATCCACTCAATTTTACTCATTCCCAACCTACGCAAGAGATTTTAGGTTGATTTGTGCAAGGCACAGCAAAACACATCATTGATATGTGTAGATTGTCTTCTGTTGTCTTTAAAGTGTGCTTTGTCATAGAGGCAGATATACACAGTACAGCACTGGATATACAAATAGTTTATTTTTGCAAAAGAAGCCAGTGTAGTTGTTTGGTTATATCATCATTATGTCTCCCAACCAATCTGATTACAGTATTAACAAAGCAAAAGTACAGCCAGCCAGGTTGGCGAAAGATCTATTCATACTGAGAATATACATAAGCAAACAGAATCGCACACAACACTCAAAAAGCACAAACTGACAAGTACTTAGATTATATAAACAAGCTGGCTTAACTTTACATGCCAGAAGAGAATATGGAGTGTGTACTCCATATGAGCTTGATATTATGTGCAAGATCCATTTGAGAGGGTGGGATAGAGGATAAGAGGCTATGCATGATTTAAATAAAGATCAAAACTCAACAAACTGAAGCACATTGTGTGTCCAAAATAAACACATTTATTTATTCTTTACTGAACTGGTTTCCACTCCACCCCCCTCATTTTTGCAGCCAGTGTTATAAGAGAGAGCAACAATAATGGACTCAGATAAACAGGACAGTGATAGAACCATAGAAATGTAGAAGAATTTGGTCTATTTCCTCTATCAAGATGATCCTCTGAACTCAACACTCCAGAAAAGATTCACTCAACTTATCTAGGTTTCAGCCTGCCACAAGAGCAAGAACAAGTAAGGGCAAATGAAGCCGTATTTGTCACATAGCTACTTTCTTTAGCCTTAACTCCACCTCAATCAAACTACAGATAGGTAGCCGTGTTGGTCTGCCATAGTCAAAACAAAACAAAATTCCTTCCAGTAGCACCTTAAAGACCAACTAAGTTAGTTCTTGGTATAAGCTTTCGTGTGCATGCACACTTCTTCAGATACCAGATACGTATCTGAAGAAGTGTGCATGCACACGAAAGCTCATACCAAGAACTAACTTAGTTGGTCTTTAAGGTGCTACTGGAAGGAATTTTTTTTTGTTTCAATCAAACTAATCTCTGTTGAGTACCAAGCTACCTTGCTGCTTGGAGAAAACAAGCATCTTCTCACCAAACCCAACTTGCGTAGTCTATGTATCACAGATACCAAACTTACTCATTGTCTGACAAAAGGAGGTTGGTTGGTACACTGGGGTTATTATTATTTCAAAGGAGTTCTCAAAGGGTTACTTTTCGTTGCCAAGTAACTGGGAAATATTCCTGGAACAAGGAGGCAGAATCAATCTATTTTGATCTATCTGGGCAACAAGTATTACAAAAATAGTTCCGAAGCCATTAGCTTTATTATTAAGATGTGTAAAAGAAAGATTTCTTTGGCCTTCTTTGAAAACCATGGCTGAAGTCATTACAGTCCATGGCAAATAATTTCAGCTGGGTACGGATTGCACGCTAGGTAAACTGAGTATAAGGTAAAACACAGTAGTTCATGGGGAAAACTGCAATATTTACATCTATTGCTATGTTTTATGCAGTGTTCTTTTTATTTAAGTTATGAAAATCAAGCTTCTGTCAGTGTCAGTAAAACCTAGTCAGTGTCAGTAAAACCTAGAAAGGCAGCATATAGAAATGGCAGGAGATTTCAGAAGGTATGAAAAAATAATTACCATTCTTCTACGTGTAAATATCTACACAAACAAGTATTCTGCACAGATAGAAATGTGGTCATACATGTAGGATTATAATAAACTAAGTTATACTCAGAATGGACTTAAATAAAAAGTCAATGAATTTCAAGGGATGAACACTACCCATAAAACAGACATCAGACCTTAAATGCCAGGGATATTGGAGGGTTCAAGCCTTACTTCTCAGTAGGTACAAAACAAAGAAATGTTAACTTAATAGCTGCTTAAATAGCTGTTCTTTTATTATTAAGGCAGTAGAGTTCTTAAAAATGCTATACGGTTGCATCGGAAAACACCCAAAGAAAGAAAGTATTCACAGGCAAAACATGGTACAGTGTAACAAAGGAAGCAAAATTACTGAACCATTTGGAGGATAGTGAAGTATGGTGTTGATAACTTAAAAACAATTAAGGGCTGCTTCCAAGTTAATATTTTGCAAGCCTGCAGGGGCAGGGGAGCTAAACTGAAACAAGAGTATAAAAACAAACAAAAAAAGAGTATCAAAGCTCTACATACATAGTTATCTCTTGTGCATGCATAACATCTGTTTGTATCACTGTCTGTTCATAAATCAATCCATTATGTTTACTCCATATAAAGCAACTAAATATAGAAACAATGTCCTCATCGAAGGCTCAGTGCGATGGTGAGACTGCCCAATAGGTCCATCCTTTCTCCCATGCTAATGTTACTACCACATGGTGTGGTAGAAACTTTCTAAACAACAGACAGGAACAGAATATGAACATATATGACAAGCAAAACATGAAATTAAGGAACTCTCCAGAATTCATTTTGATTCTGACACCACAATGCATGCAATAATTTTTAGCACGGAAGAACATCTTAAGACTATTTTTCAAAGTTTATCAAATTCAAGACTAATCTGTAATACTAAAATTCAAACACAAAGCCTCTCCCATACCTTATTGATCTTTTGTACTTACTTCTTATTTTTATAATATAGATTAGTCATGTTCTGGAGGCACTTATTTAATTATGTATTAGGCAGAAAGTTAATTTCCAGAAATCTGGAGTCTGGGCTAACATGATTATAAATGTCTGAAGACTGCTGTGTGGAGACAAGTCTTAAGGAACCATGACAGGAACATAAACTTTACGTATATCTAGTTTTTCATTTAAGACTGCAAATGCACCTGTTAGCAAGTGGAATACCTCTGGTGAGGCAGGGCGAACGAGGGAAGGGGGGCTTTATAAATGGGTGTTGGAGATGGGAGGTACCTGTGCCCACTCCCCATGTTGCTGAACCACAACTCCCATCATCCCTGGCCATTGGCCCTACTGGCTGTGGCTGATGGGAGCTGGAGTCCAAGAGCAACAGGAGCTCCCCATCTATGGTGTAAATTGTAAAATATCATTGCTTCCACTTCCTGTGTCACACTAGCTATTTGAAGCAAAGATCCTCTGCCCCAGCAGTACCCTCCCAGCCACCCTTCTCCTAACAGGCTGGCACAGGTTTCATATACCAACCAATGGGGAGCTGCATCCCACTGATTTAACTGCATCAGATGCCTGCTTTTGCTCATCTCTCCTGCTTATGCAGACTTCAGTCTTTCACATCAAAATCTGGGTGGAACAAACCAGATAATTGTTATTGTTGTGAGTTTGGGAGGGTGGGGGTTAGTCTGTACGATGCCAGAGTCCCTTCTAATTTTTGGCATCCTGGATCCAGCAAGAGCTAAAATCTAATGGAGGATTCAATTGTTGGAAGTAGCCAGACCAGCTTCTTGATGCGTTAATGGGCTTAAGCATGGTAAGGTAAAGGTAAATGTACCCCTGCCTGTACGGGCCAGCCTTGACAGACTCTAGGGATGTGCGCCCATCTCACTCTATAGGCCAGGGGCCAGCGCTGTCCGGAGACACTTCCGGGTCACGTGGCCAGCATGACATCGCTGCTCTGGCGAGCCAGACCCGCACACGGAAACGCCGTTTACCTTCCCGCTAGTAAGCGGTCCCTATTTATCTACTTGCACCCGGGAGTGCTTTCGAACTGCTAGGTTGGCAGGCGCTGGGATTGCGCAACGGGAGCGCACCCCGCTGCGGGGATTCGAACCGCCAACCTTTCGATCGGCAAGCCCTAGGCGCTGAGGCTTTTACCCACAGCGCCACCCGCAGTCGCATGGTAGTTAGTATAATAAAGGAAATGGCTTTGTGCCAGACGTCAAATGGGTGTGCCCCCTGGCTGATAGTGAGAAGCACAATAGGTAGTGTGTGAGGAAGCTGGGCTAGATGCAGGCAGAAGCTAGAGAGTGAGGGCAATGCTTGATTTGCGCATGCCTCCAAAGTTGTGGCTATGGGAGAAGCTGGACCTTCTGGGGGGTTTTAATGCTGCAATCCCCTCCATTTTAGGCTCAGGTTGTATATATGTAGAAATAAACCATATATTGAAAAGACACCACAGTGTATCTGCTCTGCCTCATCCCAAGGAAACTGAACCCTGGGTAAGCTCCTGGAACCCCCTGGAATCTTGCACCACTCAGAGATTGGGGTGGCATATTATCATTCTTAAAATGCCTAGTAAATCTATGTTTTGGTATGCATTACTTCTGGGGATTTGGATTATTTCCTAGACAGGAACACAACTGGAGATGAACTGGGGTGGGGTGGGGAGTGGAGATGAAAGATACACCACACATGTCTAAGCCTTAATGTTTTCTTTTCAACTAGAGCCAAAACATGGTGAATTCTTTTTAAAGAACTTATTTTCTATGATACTTTTTTTTTACTGAAATAAAAGAACCCAATTTTCTTGGAGCATTCAGGAGCTTTGGAGAAGTCAATGTGTTATGGAAAAACAGTACCACTATAACATGTTTTGATAATTCACACACCCATCCCACACCCCACACTGGGCACAGAATCTTTAAACTTTGTTTGCAGCAGAGAATTAAATCCTACATAGCAAGCGATGTATCAAGCTGACAACAAGAGCAGATTCCAAAGCGACAAGACACTGTCACTAAAGTAGCAAAGCTGGAGCTGAGATATGAGAGCTGTTAATATTTGACTTAGAATGTCAAATGTTTCCCACCGCCTATCCAGTTACTCCTGAAATGAAATTATGGAAATACATTGTAAATACACACATTTTGCCTCACACATTTTTCTTTTAATATGTGAACAACAGTCAGCTAGAGAACATAGAATAGAGCAAGCAACAGAACGATTCTATAGAAACCTGCACACAGGATTTAAAGGTTTGTCCCATTTTAGCAGCTGAAACTTGCAATGCAATGAAGTCAGTATTGTACATAATACTTCTGGCCTATTAGCAAATATGTTATTCATAGACTGAATTTACTATCCAAAGTATGGCTTATTGGTTACAGCAGAATTTGGAGTTTATTGAAAGAAAATGAGTCCAAATGACACGTGACTGCAGGAGATCTTTGATTAAACCTCCCAATATTTTCGTTTTCAGTTCAAGGCAGCCACAGGCAGCTCTAAATTAGTTCAGAGCTGTGGCACAAAGGAAGGAGTCAGCACCAAAACTGCTGGACTGCCCCTCCCACAGGGCCATTGATCCAACTCAAATCAAAGCACCCCATGGCTATTTTTAATTAAAAACTAAAAGTGAGAACCAGTCACAAATCTCCCACATCCCATGCAGTTTAGCTTCTGTGTCATTAGGAATAAAGTACCTTAAGATTATGCTTGTGAATGCATTGGTCTCAAAATAACTGAGTTTGAAGTTTAGAGTGGCCCCTGGGAACAAGTGAATTAATATTCATTAACTGCCATGCTTGCTCTGTGACATTAATATTAATATTCATTTGTAATCCATAACAAGTTATACAATGTATTTTAGCCCCCTTCATTATTCAACAGCTAGGGTGTTGACTTGTATCAGCCACAATGGGCAAAAACAATAGGGTGTCCATATGTTCTCCTTTACAGAGGACAGTCCTTTGTTTGAAGGAATCCTCTAGTTGGTGAGCTGTCTGGTTTTAAAGATAAAGACCCATAAGAAGGGAGAGCAGGGACCTTGAAGTTGCCCATCAAAAGCAGCACCTGGACAGCAGATTGAGCAAGCACACAGATCACCTGTTCAATCTTTCTCACTATATTGTACATCTATTAAAATTGTAGTAATCAATTCTACATTTGTATCTGTACATACGAATTAGTGGAAGGAAATTTTACACAAATCAGTGTCCTCTTTTGTGGAGAAGTGTTAAGTGACCACCCTAATAAGCAAACTGTTATTGCAGGTTGCCAATTAGTTTCCGGGCTATATTCCAGCTGACTGTACTTACATGGACAAGGGCAGAGGTACAAGAAAAACTCCCCTTCTCTTTTGATTTTTATCCACGTTGTTATGAAATTTTTATATCCCACCTGCCACCTTAACCAGGGCTCTATTTCAAAATTTGACAGCACAGGTGAAACCATTTAAAAGATCTTGCTACTTGTCACTATCAATTTTGAAACCCCAAATACCTCCCCCAGTTGAGTTTAAAAGGATGACAATGACCTGTTTGTATTATCTGGTTATTTTAAACAAATACTGTTGCATTCCTATGCACAATTTCCTGAGAGTAAGGACCACAGAATTCAGCAATATTGACTTCTGAGGAGACATGTATATGATTGCAGTGTTCAGTGTGTAAAACTATAATGAGGCTTGATACTGTTTTCCTTTTATAAACCATCAAAGGGCAGCATACAGATTTTAGAAATGAATGAAATTAACCGAACACAATTCACATCTCAGTGTAGGTAAAAGGTGAAGTATTTTGATTTACAATTATTTGCTCTTACTCATTTCAACAGAAAAAAAACCAACATTTTCTTAGACCCAAGGAATCTGCTCAAGTTTCTTGCAAATTATGGTTTACAAGCAGAGCCTAACAATCCAATATTGGAAGCTTCTGCACTAGAACTTAATAGGATGAAGCACAAGAATCCTAAAACTTGTGCAATTTCACAATCTACACTTTGAAGGGAATTGAACACAAACTTCAGTTTAGCACAGTACAGCTACCAGCAGCCACCATCACTGTCGCAGTCTCCCATTCCAACGTAGAAGAACCTCATTGTATGCACCCTGGGCTGTGGTTCAGTAAAGCACATGCCTTGCATGCACAAAAGCCATGTTCAGTTCCTAGCATCTCCAGTTAAAAAGGATCTTGGGTAGCAGAGATAACAAAGACCTTTCTCAGATACCCTAGAAGCACCACTGCTAATCAGTGGAGAGGATAATGGGCTAGATGGATCAATAGTATAAAAAAAACAGCTTTTTACAAGCCATTTTGTCTCACTAGAGCTGCCGGTGTCATACAGGCTGTGCCAGACACAGAATACAGTTTTAGCTTTTATGGAGAAGGTCAGTGTTTGTTCCATAACAGGAAAGCAGATTTGCAGGATCAAAATAAATCCTCTCCAATCTAAACAACTGTTACATCCCTTTAAATAAGATAACCATGCAGAACAATTTTCCAATATATACTCAATCAGTTTTCTTACTTTTCTAACACAAAAGCATGTTGTTACACCCATATAGTTCCAGTGCTTTGGGGGGCCCAACAGGTATTCCCTTCCATATGATTAATGCATTGTATACAGTTTGTACTTTATAGTAGCTCCTTCCTTCCTTTTTTCATTCAGTCCACTTTGCTGTCCTTTTTCCTACTTAATGTTTTATTGAAGTTTACACACACACACACACACACACACACACACACACACACACACTATGCACTCACTGTGAACAACAATGCATGCACAAAACTGAACTTCCTTCTTTGCATCCCCATTTCCCTCTGTACAGTTTTCATATACTAGAGATTATAAGCAGTACTTATGGAAATATAAAGCCACGATCGACATCTTGCCTAACTCCCTCATCTATCTTTGTTATGTCTTTTGCATTATAAAGCACTTTCTTTCCCCCCACCACCCCAGCCAAGACTTGTGGAGGGAAAGGATCTCACCAGACTGAACTACATTGCACTGGACCGACTGATGCTAAATGTGTCTGTTTGAAACATATATTTAGCAACCCCTTTCTCTCCTGAAGGGCATATTAACTATATTAATCATCTCTAGGTCACTGGAAGCCTTTGGCTTGGAAAGAGATTATTTAATTACTATTTGCTTTGTCTAGGCCTCTAGACAATCAATGTGCTTTTGACTCAGTGCAAGCATTAACTCTTTTATAACCTTTCCTTGAGCTCGAAATGCTCCTGTTTACTGGGTACACATGAGCAATCATTAACATTTTGGGTTTTTACTTGAGGTGATGAATTAGTGGTGCCATGCCTTCTACATTGCCATGTAGATTTGCTCATGTCATTTCATAACATTGTCATACTACTTAAGAAGCTTGTGTGTGTACGTCTCATTGAACCAGCCACTCCACATGCACATAACAATGTAATACATTTGATGGTTTTCAAGATGCCACAAGACTGTTGTTTCTACTGCAAAAGATTTACTCCTCTGAAAGCATATTGTCCTATTCAGAATAATCATTTGACATAGCACTCTTGAAAACTGTACCATTTCAAACTATATGTGGAGGGATTGCACATTTGAATACTGTACTCCTCAATGTTATATTTATGTAAATGGTGGATGAAATCTATGTAGAAATTCTTACATAGTATCTGTACTACCAGATTCATTTTGAGCAGTTTCAGTACACTAAGGAAAAAAGGGAAAGTACAGCATATTAACTGTTGGAACTCATCAGAATGCCAACTAGCATAAATTGCTTTGATTATAGATAGCACTTTTAACTGACATTTTAAGCAAATTCTAGTCTGTTTGGCCTCTACCCACTTCCCTTCCATGTCACAAACACACACACAGTGTAACCTTTCTGCTGAATTTTCTGGTGTGTTTTTTAGAATCTCGCCCATCCTGTGATTTTTTAAATTTTTATATTTGTGTTTGTCATTCTAGAATAAACATGCAAAACATTATTGTAGTCAGTAGAGGCTGCTAACTCCCTTCAGCTTGATTTGGAACTAGGTCAGCAACTATAAGACTCACTGGATAGCTAAACTTTAAAAACTAGAGGAAAACCCCCAGACTCATCTTTTTCTAAGTTATCTAAAATCACCCTAACGTCACCTTGGCAAATTGTCTTAACATTTCACAGACCTTTAATTCACCTTTTTGACACCAACCTCATCTCACACAAACAGCTTCAAAGGATGATATCAATGGATCAATGGAGAAGATCAAAACGTATGGAAAAGAAACCATCCAATTTCTGAATTTGCCTAACCAAGCTCTAGGAAACTTCCCAGCCAAAGTAGTGCTTAAGGTGTGCAACGGTTTCCCCATTTTTCATCGGACACTGACACCAAAAAACATTCCTTCCATAAGCCACAGTATTTTTTAAAAAATAAACTACATATATTAAATTTGTGGTTAGACTTATGCTAAATATTTCTCATTAGTTATGTTTTTAGCTGTTCCTATTTTATCTGTAAGCTGAATTTAGCCCCTGTTGGGGTGGGGGTGGGGGAGGCAGGCGAATAAACAAATGTGAACAAGCTTCTCCAATTTATTTACTAACTTAGTAGCACTGGTCCATTGGTTACTTGAAATATTGTAATTCTCTTCCACAGAATGGTGGCACAATTCACTGATACTGTGAAGCTTTTGGGTGATAAAGTTTGTGTTTTCATATTACACAATAGTGTTTCGTATTGCCCAATTTCCCAAGCCATAGAACATGCCAGGGAATAGCCTTTCACAGGGTCAGTGTCCTTGTGAGGAAAGAGTCCTGGAGATTTGTACTGCTTTTGTATCTTCAAACAAACAAGTTATGTTGAATGGGAAGCAAGTATATAAACAGGCATCAATTGTCAAAAGCAACAGGACATCCCTAAGGCTTATACCAGTCAAGTCCAAAAATGTAGCAACTGTATCTCTCTTTGTCTAAATTCAAAAGTGTTTCTCTTTTCCCTTTCTTGGCACTACAGATGGAGAAAAATTTTGTTCAGGTCACATTTTTAAGCAAACTGACCTAATTTACACCTTCTGGACTAATGCACAGATCAGAATGTAATTATCTATTGGATTTAATGCTTCTCTGAAATAGCTAACATAGTTCTCAGCTTTAAAAATACACCAAAATGCAAAAAGTATACATTTTTGTGATACAATATGTCAAGAAATGTGTACATTGAGATAGATGTGTACAAATATATCTTTTATAAAGTATTATTAAGTGCATCTCTAAATACATTTTTCTGTGGACTTTAAAAAATGCAATTAATGCATGAATGGGGCAGAACAGACTCATGAATGAACACATGCAAAACTGACATGGACCAGATGTGCACTGATTTGTCCATCCATACTTGGCAATACATTCCCTGGGTGTGGCGGGGGGGGGGTGATCTCAGACCCCACTCTGAGAGGTATAGATATAACTAGCATTCCAAACATCTGGAAGAGCTAGCCTAGTTTAGTAAGGATCAGTAGTGGCTGAGTATGTCCAAGCTTTGCAAAAGGTAGCATATTTATTGCAATGCTATTAACCTCCTTGAATTCATGGGAAAGGCAATAAAGATAAACAAACACAACTAACCTTTTTGTGAACTGTATTTCATAGCATTTAGGGAGTGCTGTCTAAAGCATTTTAACAAACTGGGCAAATGGAAATTTCCATCCAAATTCTATCAATGTAATAAATTCATTACTGCAATATTTTTCTTGCATACTTATATAATTAATGTTATTTAAGCAATCACTTTCAAGTGGGCATGTCTGGGACCCTGGGCACTTTGAACAGAAGGACCTAAGAAATGATACTTAGTCCCATTCTATCTATATGTGTGTGTGTGTGTGTGTGTGTGTGTGTGTGTGTATCCACCCACACATAAACAAACCAAATTATTCTCCAAGATTCTCTGTGTTACAATTGACCTAATTACAATATGGGCTGGACTGTTCTCAAGGGATATAACAATGCAAGTGACAAATCTGCTTTTCCAAAAACTGTTTATGTGTATTATCCCTGACTTTTTACATATGGAAACATAAAGCCATTGTTCTCTTAACCTTTCATATACATATCCATGCCTATCCACGCTCCCCACTACTCTACTAAAATAAACATAAAGTGGAACTCAGATGAATTATATTGAACTCTTGTTGGTTTTAAAACAGTTCGAAAAATTCAAAACTATACTTTATTTAACTACTGTAATCCTCTACATGTTCTGCC
Source organism: Podarcis muralis (assembly GCF_964188315.1). NCBI lineage: Eukaryota > Metazoa > Chordata > Lepidosauria > Squamata > Lacertidae > Podarcis > Podarcis muralis. The sequence goes on along the minus strand of NC_135663.1, from coordinate 41,117,457 downwards.
TTCATACTCGCAGGAAGCTGTAAAAGTCCAGCTGTGACATCTTCAACAGATTTATTTCAATGCCCATTAAGTATGCATTTGAGGTGAGAAAATCCATAGTTGCACAAGAAAGAAAGGGTGGGGGAAACTCAGGTTACAAACATGGTTTCAGCTGCTGCCAAATGTGATTGCTGCAACAGAAGCACTTAGCAGCTGCAAACCCTGTGCAATGAAAGAGACCTCTACGACAACATCTGAGAAAGGTACATGGGCCTCCACTTTGATTTATTCTCTCTCTACACAGAAGGCAAGAAAGGTTATATCCATGAAATATGTTGCTCTTTTTTTTGGCAGAACATTTTGCAAGATTGGTTCAGCCGATAGTCGGTTATGATTAGCTTGCTCCCTCAGGGACGCAATCCTAAACATACTTCTCTGAAAGGAAAGGCGCATTCCTAATATGCCACAGCATTTTGGCTCCACGTGTGCTAGGATGGCTTCTCCCCTGCCCTGTATGTACAATGTGACATGTGGAATGCATCCTGTCTGCATACATGACACAAATATACTAGGGTCAAATTCCACATATGCAACAGAAGGGAGTAGTTGCAGCATGTGGATGAGGCATATATTCTGTATTTTGCAGGGAACATACACAAGACAAAGGCTCATTCTACTTTATATGTGGAATCTAGCCATGTGTGGAGCCTACCTACTGGTGTGAATTGGCCCTAGGCCCCATTGATTTCAGTGGGGTATGACTTCCAAGCAAACAGGGTTTTTTTTGCTTGGTGGGTTTTTGCAGCTTTGAGATTCCAAACAATGCCCTCCAAAGCATTATAAGGTTTAATAAACCCAGTTATCAACTTTGTTTCTCCGTGATGGAGACCGCATCTTATGGGGCCAAGGGAAAAGAAGGCAAGACAAATGAAAATAAAGAAATGTACCTATTGCTATTAAATAGCAATGTAACAAATGTTTTTGCCACAGAAGGCACACTTTTGTACTTCATGGATTACCTCAAAGGAGTTCATATAGCTGATAAACTGATAAAAATAATAATTACTCAATATATTTCAAATAACTGCTCAACAACTGCATTATACTCTGGTCTACTGCAATGTTAGCTTCACATTCAGTTGTCAGGGGCGGGGGAGCACCAAAATAATTATCTGGCTATTATCAGTTAGTGACCTTTTCCACTTTGTTTCTTCTCCTTCCCAACTGTAGAGTGAAAGGAATCTTCTGACTGCTCTTCTATTTAGAGATAATGATCAGTTCAGCTGATTGGGGTATCTCTGCCTGCCTTTTATCTAGCAGCCTAGCTGGTCCACTCATGATTGACAGAGTATAATAAAGCCTAATCTCAGTTTCAGAATCACAGCAATACACATAGGAACAAGATTTCATTCCCTACCGTTTGATAAAAAAGTGAAAACAAATTGACTGTTTCACTACTTTTTGATAGCAGTGAAAATATATAATATATGACTTCTCCTTAATGGCATAAAAAGTATACCGGCCAATGTAACCATTTCAAACAAATATTAGTTTTATTACATAAGAAACCATATTTTCCAGCAGCTGCCGCCCCTATCAGAGTTGTTGTCATCACCAATCTAGGAACTGCAATCTAGGAAGGCAGCACCTTCTGGTTTGTTCTTTTTAAATTTATTCATCCCACTCCTCTGTATTTTCCACAAAACTACTATTCATTCATTTATCAAAGAAATGTATATGCTACCTTTTAAACAAAGTGTCCCAAGGTAATAATTTTTTTAAAAAAAACAACAAAACAATCCAATTACAAAACTATAATTACTACTGACAATTTTATGTCAACAACAGTTGAAAGATCCATTAGGTATTCAAAACTCACATCAGAATCCACAGCAGTGAATTCCACAGACAGATACTTGAATTTGCAACATTTCAGGTTTGATCTGTTTAATTATTCTAATCGAGTATCAACCAAAAGAGTAGTGGTGGTAGTTGTTCACTCAAAGGTCAGGCTGCATTTTGAGTGTGTTGATTTTATAACATTAAAAATGCAGAATTTACGATATTCTATGAACTCAAGACAGTTGGAAGCATAACTATAAACCCTTTATCCTGACTGTCTGGATTTTAAAAACAAAACAAAATACACTGCAAGCTGTATTTTGCACATCCACATTTTTATTTTGGATCTGACATGAAAATCCATCAATAAATTATATACCTTGAAACTGATTATCTTAGTCGTCCATTAATGAAACTGTTGCCTTCCAAAAAGAATTATTGACAACAGCGTTAATTGTTGTAGTAGACACCTTTATCCTTAACCAGTGAGATAAGGAGCTACACATTAAGACCTTCTTTTGTGACTCCATAAAGATGTATCATGAAATAATTCTCATTAACCTCACTTTCTATATTGTTCTGGTATTACACAATGTACTTTGAAAGATATTGTTCTTTCACCATGCTTATCTAAAGTTAGTAGAATAAAATACATGCAGTAGGTGGCCCAGACGACAAGACCCCCACTCTTGACCTCATTGATGTGGTCAAATGAAAGCAGAGCAATATGTTTGGCACCAGCTTAGCTGCAGGAGTTGCAGGAAGGACCTCCATACACACTGCCCAGGCCTGTCACTAAGGTTTGACGTCCTCCCAGGAGGTGTAACCCATTGCCTCTTGAGACAGATGGATGCCAACAATAAGTAGGTGGTAAATTACAACCCATAAGGAAGTATAATAAAGTCACAAAGTTTCTGGTGGTTTCTTAAAATTTATCAAATACGTTCTGGCATAGGCTTTTGTGGACCAGAATCCATTTCTGTCAGATGCACCTGACAAAACAGAGACATGAAAACTTATGCCACAGCAAATATGTTAGGCTGCAGTCCTATACCCATTTACCTGGGAGTAAGTCCCATTGAACTCAGCAAGACTCACTTCTGTGTAGAGATGCAAAGAGCTGTGCTGTCAAGTCTTTAAAGTGCCACCTAAATTCCAACCACTCAATAATACAGTTAGATAATTAATAAAAACCATACTAATTTATTTGTTTTTTTACTCATATGCCAGCTGCATGTTTTCATACTGGATTAGAAAAGGGGCAAATTGGCTAAGAAACTAAGAAACTTTTAAGATTTTAAACAGTTCTTAGTTTTTGCTTCACAACCATGAACACAAATGGCAGAAACAACAGCAGATTCAACAATGGAGCCTTTGATAAACATTAAAATACTGTCCCCAAGTGCTCAATCGTAAATCAGAAAAGTAATATATTTCTAACCTGTAGCGATTAATTCTACTTTAACTCTGCTTTCAATAGACATTTCCAAAGGGCAGAGCATACAATAGATTCACACCAATAAGTCAAGTTGGTTTTAAAATAAGAACTTATTTTCTAAACTTGCTGGAAGGAATGTAGATGAGACCGAGGCAAAGAATTCATAAGGACAAGAAAGGAGAGTTAAAACAAGCAGCCTTTTACCATATAGCCTACATCATGCTCAACATTTCAAGAGTTGGGATGGGGGGAGGATGTTTCTTTATAGATTGTGAAGCAAGTATCAATAATTTAATGTCTGAAATCAGTCTGACTTGCACTCTAAGATGCACCCTGTGCAACTATATATTTTAGAGCTATCTCCAAGAAAGGTGGTAATGATGAAGCAACTGGGTATTGGAGTTTTGTTTTGTTTATTTTGCATACTCAGATACAATGGCCAAATAACCAGAAAAAAACAGCCTTGGTCTGGTTTGAGCTTGATTCGCAAAAATCTACAGATGAAGTTTTCAACAGACCAGAGATAGGGTTGGTGCCAAAGCATGAAAATGAGCTAGTACATTTCCTTCTTTCTTCTCTAACAGGAATAAATGCCTTATTTTGGGTTGTGTCATTTCTGATTAATTTTTCCTGATCGTTTTGACACTATACCATGGTTTCATCTGCTGTTTTCCTCCTTGTTTCTGTTAACTACTGATTCTAGTTTTAGTTTCCTTATTTTAATTGATAACAAGATAGAGACAAAATTTAAAAAATCCTTCCAGTAGCACTTTAAAGACCAACTAAGTTTGTTATTGGTATGAGCTTTTGTGTGCATGCACACCTTTTTTTATTTTGTTTCGACTACGGAGACCAACAGGGCTACATACCTGTAAGATAGAGACAGTGTGACATAAGTGGCTACAATGCTAAAGTTTTGGACATTCAGATCCAGCCATGGAGCACATGAAATGATTGATCCATTCTGCTCTCCTCCACACATTTTTTTGTGTGTTTTTTAAATTTTTATTTACAATTCTATCAATAGTGTGTCTTGCCTTCAAGGAGTTAAAACTTGTATATATGGTTCTACCCTTCCCTATCTTCACAATAACCCTGTGAGGCAGGCTGTGCCGAAAGACTTGATGGCCCAAGGTCACTCATTGAGTTTCATGACTGAGTGGGGATTTTGGCCTTGATCTCAAAGTGACAACTGTGAAGCTAAAAGGGGGCGAAGAAAATCGGACGCCATCCTGACCTCGGAAGAAAGGGGAGTTATGATTTGGTTTGGTTTGGTTTTTAAATGCAACAGATCCTTGCAAACTGCTTTGAGAACGGTTACAGTTATAAAGCGCCGAGCAAATCTTGTTACGAAACAATAACGAACAAATAACATTTAAAGCAGCAGCCATCCAGCCTGTGCAAGTATTTGCACAGCATGCGAGCTGCTTTTTAGGGGCGCAGCTACGGTGGCCGCTGAGGACAACTCTGGACAACTCTTGACTCGGCCCGAGGAAAGGCCGGCGCGGCCTCGGCAGCAACCTTCCCTCCAGCTCCTGACAGGGTGAGGGTGGAAGCAGCTCGCTCCGCCTTTTCCCACGAACCTGCCCCGCTGCCGGTGCCTGGAAGCCCCGAGCTCGTCCTGACCCCGCTGCCCTGACCCGGGTCGCTTCGCCCTCTGCCGCGTTCCGGAGGCCGGAGCGTGGGAACCAGGCAGAGCGAGAGCGGGACGGGCGCGCCGAGGGGGAGAGGCGGGGCCCGCAGGCTCCTGCGGCGGCTCCGGTTCCCTTCAGACCGCGCGAGCCTCTCGCCGGGCGCAGGACCTGCCTCGGCGGCAGCAGGGCGGGAAAGGAGAGAGCGGCCCGTCTTTCCTCTCTGGAGAGGGTAGGGAGGTCCGGAGAGGAGTCCTGGCTGAGGAACCCGCTTTGCTATTGGCAGGACTTTGCGGAGCTTCCAAACCACCAACTGCGTGTGGGGTGGGGGTGGGGGAGTGAAGGAATGGTGCGCATAGGAAGGTGAGGGAAACGGCAACAATACCCCTCGCTCCCCCCATCACCTGCCTCAAGTGGACCATGCCCAGAGAAAGGCATCCGCGAACCAATTTAGGGCAGAAGAAGGAGGAAAGTGGTGGCGCGCGGTGAAGGTTGGGCTAGAGCGAGGGAGCGGCGCAGGCACCGCTTGAGCAGGCGAAGAAGGGCGGGAGAGGGCCACACCCCGGCGCGCCAGGCAGCGCCAGCCCCTCCCCTCCGCGCCCTAGCGCTGTCCAGGGTCCCCATTTGCCCCGGCTGGCGGCGGCGACGAGACGCCTTTCTCCTCGACGCCTCAGCGAGAGGTGGCCGCGCGCCGCCGACCCGAGCAGCCCCACCGCCGCGCGCTCGCCCCGTTGCCGCCTGCTTTGTGGCGCTCGCCTCCTCCACTCACCCCGTCGCGCTGCTTCTCCCCTTTCGCTTCGCCCGGCGCTCGAGCGGCAGTCGGCGGCTCTTGCTGCTGCTGCTTCTTCGGCGGCGGCGGCGGCGGTGCCTGAGGGGAAAGCGCCGCTCGCCTTCCCAGCTCGACAGCCTCTCCCCGGCGAACTCATGTTGGAAACGTGCGTTTGGACAGCTGGCTTCAGCCGCTTCTTCTGGCCCCTCCCCGGCCTCTCGCTCCAAGCGAGGAGGCGCTTTCTTGGGCGCCCAATCGGAAGAGCCGCCGCGGCAGGAGCGGAGCGCGCGCGGGGGGGGGGGGGAGCAGCCGAAGCGACACAAAAGGAGGAAATATAGCAAGGTGCGGGGAGGGGGGAGAAGAAAGAGCGAGGCTCTCATTAGGTGGCACATTTTAAGACTTCCCATCATCTTGGGATGCTGATTAAATACAAACACGGATAGGTTCTTGGCTGCCACATAAAGCCTTCCCCCTTATTCTAGAATTGTTGAGAGTTAACTTCAAACACCTTCACTATTACTATTACTATTACTATTACTATTACTATTACTATTATTATTATTATTGCATTTCTATCCCATCTTTCCTACAATGAGCTCAAGGTGGCACCCAGCGTTTTCCTCATTTTATCCTCAGAACAACCCTGTGAGGTAGGTGGGGCTGAGAGTGAATGAGTGACTGAACCAAGGTCACCCAGTGAGTTTCATGATTAAGTAAGGATTTGAACCCTGGTCTCCCAGGTCCTAGTCCAGCACTCAAACCACTACACCACACTGCATCATATGTAGCTTGCCCCAAACAGATAAACATACCTGGATGCCACTGGGAACTCTTCTATTCCTCCAGTCTGCATTCCTCCCCGCCCCCAGCATCCAGTGCCTTAGCCTATGTACCGGTAATAAGAAGGCCAGCCCGGTTAATCCATCCCTTCCATCTCTTCAAGTTATATGGACCTTTTCAACTTGGCATCATGCCGCAAACTTGCTTCTGAGCCGGGAGCGGCCTGCCACAGCACTGTCAAACACTTTGCAATAAAGACTATGCTCAGGAGAAGCAGAAGTGGAGATGCTTCTGGGGGCCTACAGATGAACAATCTGCTGGGTGCTATAGATGAGACGCAAGCTGTCATAAATTGCCTGCCATTATTAGGAGTTCTACCAGGATTGGAGAACCTCAGTCCCAAGATCCAAATGCAGCCCTCCAGACCTCTCTATATGGCCCTCAAGACTCTCCCCATGGCACATACTTCATGCTCTGCACCCTCAGTTGTTTTTGACTGGCTGTAAGGTGATCATCCCTTTTAGATGGATAGAGGATGGAGAAGTCAGTGTGCATGTGGAAACCTCTGATTTTCAATGGTATGTGCTGAGTAAACTTCAGGTGGCTACCACCCAACATTTTTCCATGTAAGGATAACCAACGTAACTAAGGCCTTTGATTGTTACCAAGAAAATCTCTCTTCCTATATAGATAATACCTCTTTTTACCTTTTCTTTTTAAGAAAAAAAATAGGGCAGCTGCTCATGAAAATGTCAAACTGATTTGTGTAGGATACAGTTTAGAATTCCTTATCCTAAGTGGGGAAATGGGTGCACACACATTAATGTGATAAGATGTAAATATTGAAAATACAAAAATGCAGAGTGCAAGCACTATGATACTGATATATTTGGTTATTCATATAACTAGAGTTGCAAACACAAGAAAGAAAGGAAATGCTGTCATTAAAGTGAAAAAATGCATAAGGCTGACAGTGATCATTCTGTACATCTTTACCAGTCTCTGTTTTTCTCCAGTGGAGTTGTATGCATGCAACAAGTTTGGGTTTCCTCTTCTTTGGAAAAGCAGCCCAGTTTTGGCATACCCACACAACAACTCATTATGCTTTGGCTTGTGAATTTTACAAATAGGGAATTGTTCCTAGCTTTTTATATTGATCCCTGAGCCCTCATTTTGCTCCGGATTTTAGCATGTTCTTTTGTATGTTGTATTCTGTAACTTTATAATGCATTGTGGCTTGGCTCTAGCTGCATATAAATAAACAAACAAATGTAAATATTCAAGAAGCTGATCATGAAATGTCTCCTTTTTTCTTTTTCTTTTAAAAACATCTGGATCCACTCTTCACTTTATGGGAAAATCCTCTGAGTGTGTATTAAAAAAATCATTCATTGTAAATACATGCACACAAATTGAACACAGATGAAATCCTTCTCATTCAGGAAGCTGAATCATTAATTGGACTAACATTTGACTGGTTGCAGTTTTGAAATTACTCTGATTTATACAGATGAAAAACCTTATGTTCTTAAGTGGTAATAAATGCCAAAAACATTTTGACATCAAAATTGTATGTCATCATTATTATTGTTATTGTTATTAGAAAAGATTTGTTTTGGACTAGATTTTTTCCCCTGCTTTCAAAGTTGAACTCATTTATTTCAATCTGACTCTGTGTTATTTATCACATCTGTAATACACTGTAGTTTATAAAATGGTTTATCATTCTTATCTTCACAACAATCTGTGAAGTAGGTTAGGATGGGAATTATTATTCTGCACCAGTCTGCCACTCTTCTTCATGGCTAAGCAGTAATGAACCTCCCTAAACAGTATTGTTGGCTGGCGGTTGCAAAGGAATGAATTGGGGGGAACCAACTGAATCTTAACTGAAACTTAATACAAATAAGAAGGGGTTACTATTGGGTGGAGGAGTTTGTGGTCCAGGAATGGATTAGACCAAGGCCCATTGAGGCCAGCATTCAGGTCTCACAGTGGCCAGCCAGATGCCCATGGAGAAACTGCAAGCAGGACCTGAGTGCAATTAGAAGCAGATAAGGGATGTGGATGGTGCTGTGGTCTAAACCACTGAGCCTCTTGGGCTTGCCAATCAGAAGGTCGGCGATTCGAATCCCCATGACGGTGTGAGCTCCTGTTGCCCTGTCCCTGCTCCTGCCAACCTAGCAGTTTGAAAGCATGCCAGTGCAAGTATAAATAGGTACCACTGTGATGGGAAAGTAAACAGTGTTTCCGTGCACTCTGGCTTCCGTCATGGTTTAGTTGGTTTAGTCCTGCTGGCCACATGACCCGGAAAGCTGTCTGTGGTCAAACGCCGGCTCCTTTGGCCTGAAAAGCGAGATGAGCACTGCAACCCCATAGTGAAGTATGTCCTTTACCTTTTACTCAGAAGCAAATGGCAAGGTAGTGCATGAATTCTGTGTTGCTTTTACCAAACACCTGATAGCCAAAATAGAAATTAAAATGCATCCCAACAAGGAGCTTGCATTGCTGGATATCAGATCTAATAGGTACTTGAAAATTTTTATTAAAATTTACACCACCTATTTCAGTAGCCATCACACCATCCCTGCCAATGAATCCCATAGGTAATTATACTTTCTGCAAAGAGCTGCTTCCTTTAGCCTTCCTGAACCTGCTGCCTTATCAATTTAATTGGATGACCCTGATGCAGTTCTCATGTTTTGAGGCAGTGTGCAGATTTTTCTCTATTCATTATTTCAACATTGCAAATGAGCCTACCATTAACAGTTCTTCTTAAACACCAACATTGATTGGAATGGGATTTTTAAAACACACACACACACACACACACACACACATGCTGCTTTTGCAATAAACATGCAAAGTTCAAAGATGGATATTTTAGAATGACAATAGGCACAACTCACAACTTTGTTGGGGGGGGGATACAAAAAAATGGTGCCTACCCATCTAAAGATGATTTTGTAGGCACTTCATAGTAAAATTATGTCATACTGTCACTGTCCATTTGTTTTCTAGATGTTTAACAATGAACCATTTTTATGCTGCCTTCCTCCTCTTATTTCTTTCTTGTATTAAGAAAACATTTTCTTAATACTGTATCCTTGTACATTTTAATTTAAATCTTTAATCAGCAGATGGTGTTAACAGGAGAGACTTTAAGGGAAGAGAATAGAGGATGGTGAGCTAGATTCCCTCTTTAGAATGGTACCTCGGGTTAAGAACTTAATTCGTTCTGGAGGTCCGTTCTTAACCTGAAACTGTTCTTAACCTGAGGTACCACTTTAGCTAATGGGGCCTCCTGCTACCACCATGCAATTTCTGTTCTCATCCAGAAGCAAAACTCTTAACCTGAGGTACTATTTCTGGGTTAGTGGCATCTGTAACCTGAAGCGTCTGTAACCCGAGGTACCACTGTACTTCCCAACATCCCATTTTCACGACCTTCTTATTACCACTCCTGCATCTGAGTCGGCTAGGAGGAAACCTGTTACTTCTCAAGGGGCCAGAGCTGTCCTTTGGGAATTATCCAATTGCTGGTCTCTGCCTGCAATTTACTTCTTTTTACTCTTGTTTTCTCTGGGTTGTTGTTTTTTAATAAAAAAAAAAGCTTTTAGATTCACAGCGCTGTAGTTGATTAATAGGCCCACTTAGCAATGTAAACTGTTGGCAAAGACTGTTTCTTAACAACTGCTGCCACCAACGAGTCCTAGGGCAAATCTGGACACCCTAAAACAAACACCGGATGGGGAAAGTGCTTTGAGACTGGACCGCTTTGTTTGACTCAGCCAAAGTTCTGCGTTTCATTTGCTAATCTGGGCATGACGTTCTTTCACACATAATCATGGATGCAATGCAGGGTCCTCATTAAATAAAATGGCGTTACTCTAGAGAGTAAGTAGACAAAAATAGCATGAAAATATAAAAAAATGCAAGATTATGTAGGTGGACGTGTTTCTTCACCATTTAGCTAAGAAAGGAATTAGCAAGCAAAGCTGTTCAATTTATATTCCTGATCTGAACATCCTAGGTCATTTTTATAAACATGAAATATTTTTGGCTGCATGTTATGCATGTTTAAGCCCTACTTTAACATTAGCCCTACCCACAAATTGATTCAGGGCCCGATCTGGGGTGGGGCAGTGGGTCTCTGCGTTGGGCCTGTCAGCAGGCTGTGCATAGCCAACATGGCCAATGTAAGTACAGTGATACCTCAGGTTACATATGCTTCAGGTTACAGACTCTGCTAACCCAGAAATAGTGCTTCAGGTTAAGAACTTTGCTTCAGGATAAGAACAGAAATCGTTCTCCAGCAGCGCAGCGGCAGCGGGAGGCCCCATTAGCTAAAGTAGTGCTTCAGGTTAAGAACAGTTTCAGGTTAAGAACGGACCTCCGGAACGAATTAAGTACTTAACCTGAGGTACCACTGTATAGCTCATTAAAGATACACCTTCTAATTTAGAATGTAATCTTTGGAAGACAACACTGTTCACTTATAAGAAGAACTTGGTTCTCATTTTTATAAGGGTGATATCTGCAGGCATACTCAGACTGTAAAGGGCAATAGAACAAAAGGAATGTTAAAACTGGAACAATGCTCACTTCTAAAGTGAATTCTTCTGTAATTACATGCAATAACCGTAAAAGGAAAATGACAGCCTTTCTCACCTAAAGAGACAAAAATAGATGAATCTGTACAAAAATGTGACATTCTGAAAGTCACTTTGGCTTCTTAGTACAAGCAAAATAAATAGATTAAACCAAATTAAAGGTTAAAGTGTTGCATCCCTAAAAGCTAGATAATTGAGAGTCTTCGCACTACAGATTTACTTATGCCAATCAAATGCTGGCTGGGTCTCCCATGCGCACCCTACCTAGTACTCATCACTCATGGTTATATAATAGGCCCTCAAAAGCTTAGGAAGCTGCCTTATACTGAGTCAGACCACTGGGTCCATCTAGCTCAATAGTGTTTACTGGCAGTGGCTCTTCAGGATTTCAGATGGAGTTTCTTCAGAGAGCCAGTGTGGTGTAGTGGTTAAGAGTGGTGGACTCGTAATCTGGTGAACCGGGTTCGCATCCCCGCTCCTCCACATGCAGCTGCTGGGTGACTTTGGGCCAGTCACACTTCTTTGAAGTCTCTCAGCCCCACTCACCTCACAGAGTGTTTGTTGTGGGGGAGGAAGGGAAAGGAGAATGTTAGCCGCTTTGAGACTCCTTAAAGGGAGTGAAAGGAGGGATATCAAATCCAAACGTTTCTTCTTCTTCCAGCCTAAATTGAAGATACTGGGGATTGAAACAGGGACCTTTGGCAGGCAAGGCAGATGCTCTGCCCCTGAGCTATGTCCCTATTTCCTGTTTGCAACAAACATGTGTCCAAACCAATAACTGAGGTGCTGAGTCATTTTCAGAGCCAGTTCTACTTCCCTAAGCAGCAGATGCTAAGCAGTGGGCAGCAGACAGAGAAGTGACTTAGAATCTGGTGCAGTTCCACACTGGCGTAAGAAGCTATCAGCCTCATTGGCGCTGTACTGCAGGAGCCATCATTGCTGCTAGAACTGTCCAGGATAGGTTAAATTCTTGTAAATCTGATTAATCATAGCAAAATACAGATTCTGCGAACAGCGAGAAAGTTCAGCAGACATTGGGGTTTGACTGCTTTTGCAAATAAAAACTAGGAGGTTACGTATGAAATGTGTTGAAGACTTTACATGCATTTGAACCCAGTATGCATTAACCAGATACATTTTCTTATCTATTACAGTGGTGGTTGTTAAAGTGAAGTACATGTCTGTTTGGAAGCTATTTATGAGGCTCCTGGTTTTGTGTGTTAAATGTCACCAAAGGGCTGGCTGAGAAGTCTCTGCAGCAGATCAGTTCCTGTGTACACCATGATACTTTTAGATAAACTCAAAACAACTAATGTATACTTTAAAGCAACTTTAAAAATGTAAACAAATTTTTAAAAGGAGCAAATACACAAATAGCAGTGGAAGAAATTGAAAAATAGAATCGCTCATTAATGTAGTAATCAGGAACCCCAAAGCAGCAGCAATGCAGAAAATAAACCAAATAGCTTCAGCCAATCCAAATGCCTTCCAACAAAAGGCCAGGTTTTCCACCTGGCACTTGAAAACATAGGGTGTTGAGTTGTACCTTTCTGATGAAAGCATTCCTAAAGTCAGAATCATCACTGAAAAGACACCTCTCGAGCTTTGCAGGCACTTACCAATCCGGCAGGTGCTTAAGTTCGTATACATGACATTTCCTTCCTTCTTATCCTTGGACAAGCCTATGAAGCAGGCTGAAAGAAAGTGACAGGCCAAGGTCCCCAAGTGCAGACCCTCCTAGTGTCCCTATTTTCCAGGGACAGTTGCAGATTTACAGAAGCCATCCCAGTTTCTGATTGAATCCCGGAATGTCCTGTTTTTCCTTAGGATGTCCCTATTTGCATTGGAGAAATGTTGGAGGGTATAGAGTCATGTGACCCCCAAGCCCAGGAGAGAAGGAACTATACAACCTTTAGTTTAGAAGACATCTGAAGGCAGCCCTGGAAAGGGGAATTTTAAAATGTGTAATGTTTTATTATGTTTTTATATATGTTGGAAGGCACCCAGAGTTGCTGGAGCAGTCAGATGGGCAGGGTATTTATTACTACTACTACTACTATTATTATTATTATTATTATTATTATTATTATTATTATTATTATTAATGTACCTATTTTCACTGGAGAAATGTTGGAGGGTATGCAAGTGAACTACATGGACAAATGTGGATTTGAACATGGTTGTCCAGTCCTAGTCCAGTATCCAAACCACTTCAGTCCAGTCCTAGTCCAGCATCCAAACCACTACACCACACTTTGAGTCTTCATGGGAATATGTGCATTCTTGGAATCCAAGTCACTGTACCTTAGCACAGGCTGAACTCAGTGACTGATCAGAGATGGGGAACTGAAGGCCAAATGCAGCCCCCAAGGCCTCTTGCTGGCCCTTGTGATTCTCCCCAAGCCATATCTCCTTTTCCCAGGGTACACACCTCCGTGGCCTTGCTTTGCATTCTCCTTGAGTGTTCTTTCCTGGCTGCAAGGTGTCATTGAACTCTGAAAATATCTCCTGTCTGGATGGTGGCTATAGAGCATGTGTAGAAATTAGCCAGCTGCAAAACAGTGAAATTCACATGAGTTGCTCTGCCCGTCTTTGCCTCTGGCCCTGCCTACCTCTGGCATGTGGTCTTTGTAAGCTTGTCCAGAAAGCAACATGGCCCTTGAACTGAAAATGGTTCCCCATTCCTGCTCTGGATTTTTCGGCAAGTAACTATTCTTTATGTTTCCAACATATGGGCAAATAATCTAGCCTAATGTGAAACTAAACATCAGGAAATGAAAATAACCATGGTGACGGAAAACAAAATTATAACACTTTCTAATATATGGCAATCTGTCATGACACATTAAACAGAAATGTCGCATCCTGGAAGATTTAGTCCTGAGAACAGAAGGGAGGCCTTCTAGCTGTCTTCAAGCTCACAGATGGACAAAATTTGGAGGCTAGTGACTCGCCATGGCAACAGAGGAGTTAGCTAGAGGAAGTGGGATAAAGTTGCAGGAAGAAAGATAAGTGTAAGAGAGAGTTTTCTAAACATAAAAATATTTAGGAAATGGAACAAATTGCAAGGGAAGTTGTAACGGCCCCATCACTAGAAGTGGACTCTTTAAAAATAGCTTATTAGATAAACATGTGTCAGAGCTGGTTTTCACAGTGCAAAGGCCTGGATGACCTGCTATGGCACTCACTGCTGCGTGTGAAGTTGTGCTTCAGTCATCTGGCCTTTTAGTTACTTAATATGAAAATCTAATGCTTAATGTACAAGTGACAGTCATGGGCAGAATCCACATGGAATACCTCCCATAAATCAGAGGTGGAGGCTCTGTGTGGCCCTTCAATATTGCCCAATTCCCTTCAGTCCAGCCAGCATGGCCAGTGGTTGGGAATGATGGACTTTGAGTCCAGCAACATCTGGTAGGCTAGAGATCCTCCCTTAAAAAAAAATCCAGTGAAGTGAATGGAGAAAACTTTTGGAGGAATAGCAGGGAGCATAGCTCAGTGGTAGATCACATGTTCTGCATGCAGAAGGTCCCAGGCGCAATCTCTAGCATCTCCCATGTCTAGCTGGGAGCCTGAACCTAGATTGCTGCTTGGCAGACCAGCCTTCCCCAGCTTGGTGCTCTCCAGAAAGTTGTTGGACTGCAACTCACCACAACCTCAGCCAGCTTGGCCAAAGGGACAATAGGAGTTGTAGTCCAAAATATCTGGAGACACCAGGTTGGAGATAGCTGATGTAGACAGGACTGTGCTAGATAGACCAATGGAAGACTAGCTTCCTTTATTCCATAGAAGTTGTTTTATGCCTGCTTTGACACAGGTGAGTCAGTGCTGTGATCCAGGGTGCCAATTTAGGCCACTCCCTTTATGATTCTCATAAAGAAAAAGTTGGCTTTTGCTTAACCAATGGAACTTTTGACTTTCCCCCCCTCATTGAACAGCAAATCTTCCCCTCCCTTTGTTGCCCGCTAAAACACAAACTGCTTTTGAAGCTCCCCTTGCATTCAGAAGTCTTTTGTTATGCAGCATAGAGGGGCTGTCATTCACAAAGCACAATTCCAAAGCACCATTGGGAACACAAAAGTAGTCGGATGCTGCTTGAAAACTCAAAATGATGCCTTGTGCCCAAACGCGTCCAGTCTAGGGAATATGAGCCACACAGAGAGCCATTGAAATAAATGGGGCAGAGGACACTGGGGATTGCATTCACCATCCTTCTGCTTTTGACTTGGATGATGTTATCTATAATCTTGGTGTGATCTCAGCCTGCTGTGAAGTTCTCTTCATGAAACTGAATAACCTAAAACTGAACAGATTCCCCTGCAAATATAAATTTGTTTTCAGCTATGCTGTTTGGAAGTGTATCTTCAAGCTGCTTTGGTGGAGAAATGCCTTTCTTATTATGAGGAAACTTAAGGTGCTATTTGAGTTCCAGCCTATTCCAGTCTCCTCTTATACTCTGCAGATTTATTTATAGACTGTGAACATACATAACCAAACATGGATAAAGCTATTTCTAGACAGTTTGTGTGTTTACCTGCCCCCTCCCACCATTTTGAAGAAACAGTCTTTCTTCAGGAAGCCTTAGAATCAGATATTACACAGTGTGCTGGGAAAGATGGTCCATTTCTTTGAACTCGCAGAAGATATGAATGGCACATTGACCTCAGCTGTGTGGGATTCCATTTTTATGGACGTACGTTAAATTGTGTCAAAATGGAGTTTGTGTTCTAGTATTAAACTCACTTTTGTAACCACTGGAAGAATACCTAACAACTCTTCAGGGGGGTAAGAACAGCGCAGACATTTTCAAAATTTTGGCATGACTTCTTCGGTGCCCTCATGACTGGAATACCATTGTCAAATTTAGCATCTTCATATTCTCCTATCATAGCCCTATCAGACAGTAAATTCTTCTCAAAGGTTTGGGGAATCTGCATTCCTCCTTGTGATGCTGGATTAAAACTGCCACTTCAGTTTTGTAGTTTGCTGTGTTCGCCCCCCCCCCGCCCCCCGCCATGGCAAGTGTTATATGGAAACGCACTGCTTTTCAGTATGTATTTATTTAGAAGACTTTCACACCATGTTTCAACTGAGCAGTGGTGCAATGGATGGGGAACATGGCAGAGCACAGGTCCAGTACATTTTTCATAGCATGAGGAACAGCACCATCTTCCAGGTATGCAGGATATGCAAGTGTTATAAGCTTGCCAGTGTCTGTATGTGCAAGACCGGACTGGCTTGGGACGTGGCCATTTTGTTTGACACGGACTATAGCAGGTCCAAGATAATCCAGAACACTTCATGTCGGATCAGGGATGTGAATCCCCATCTCACCAGCCAAAGACTTGCATGCTAACCACTACACCTCCCTTTGTCAGCTTATTATTCCAGATTTATCCTTTCAGCGGGGAGGGAAAACCTTGTTGACAACTACCCATTTGTAACATCTGAACAATCTGTTTGCAGTATTAATGCATTCATTGCCCCCATCTAGAAGCAATCTATAACTGCTTATTGACCCTAATCAATTGAGAGTTATGTTGTGTGCTGCTGCTGCTGTGTGTAATGGATCAATAGAAATGTCTGCTCCCCCCCTCCCCATTTTAATTATGGGGATGGTTCTGGGGCAGTCATTCCTACACATCAAAATTGTCAATTGCCTCACTGCAATGGATTGCTTCTCAAGGCATCTTACAACATGTTGTAATAATGTTCCTTCCCAAAAGATTTGACATCCTTCTGCAGGGCCTGCAAGACAGAGCTGTTCCGCCAGGCCTTTGGTCAAGGTTCAGTCTGATTCATTTTCTCTTTGTATAAGAACAACCATGAAGGAGGCTTCCCAGCCTGCTTACAGGTCCTTATAGTATCAATGGAAACAGCTGGTCCTGGCAAGTATTAACAGCTTTCAATTTTAACCTGAGGATTGTCATTTGTCCAGTTTTAACTTTAACTTTAATTTATTTGAATTAATTTTGGGATGCATTTTAATTGATTGATTGCTTGTTTTCATGCATATTGTATTATTTATGTGATGCTTTATATGATTGCTTGTTTTTATGCATTTGTCTTATTTATATGATGTTAGCCAGGGAGGGCGGGGTACAAATAAAAATTTATTATTATTATAAAAGAGCAACACATATAACAATCCAGCATCATTGCTCACCTGGCTCCCTAATGCAGCTGTGAAGTGACAGGGAGGTTGATGCAGTACAGGTGTAGCATCAGGAGTACGTGGATGCCTCAGCGCTGGCACAGCAACAGAGACAACCCAATAACAACAACAATACCCCACCCATCTAACTGGGTTGCCCCAGCTAAACTGATGTACCCAATGCTGACCCCATTCTGCACTGACCTCCCACCTGCCCCGTCCCTCCTTCTCATTTACCAGCACTGAGCTCCACATTAGGAAACCAACTGAGCAATGCTGCCCCAACATAGTCTGCCCTGTCCTGCCAGCCACTACTGGTTGTGTCCAGACTAAAGGCTCATTGAAATCACTGGGACTTAGATCCTAGCTATATGGCGCCAACCCATTGCTTAAGGAACCAACACACTATATGTGGTGGGGAAAGAAATGGATGCAAACAAGAAATAATGACAACATATGGATGGAACAGAAGGAAGACAGTTGCCAGGAGTAGAATGAGATGTAATTACTCAAAGTGGAAAAAAGTAAGTGCAGATGCACTCAAAACATTGACAGAAGGCTATAAAAACAGTAAAAGGAAGCTGGCAACATATAGAAGGTCAGTTTCCCACTGGTGCAGCATAAGCTATAATGCAAAGAGTAGGTACCGGCACTATATTATTATTGGTGTATTTTCTAGCGTACGCCATCGCCTTCTTTGGAGCCTCAAGGGTTGGTGAGGTAGTATCCGAAGTCCAACCAAATGGGACCTCACATGGCCTCCATTTAAATGACATACAGTTATCAGAAGGTCGGCGGTTCGAATCCCCGCAACGGGGTGAGCTCCCATTGCTCTGTCCCTGCTCCTGCCGACCTAGCAGTTTGAAAGCACGTCAAAGTGCAAGTAGATAAATAGGTACCGCTCCGGAGGAAAGGTAAACAGTGTTTTCATGCGCTGCTCTGGTTCGCCAGAAGCAGCTTAGTCCTGCTGGCCACATGACCCGGAAGCTGTACGCCGGCTCCCTCGGCCAGTAAAGCAAGATGAGCGCCACAACCCCAGAGTCGGTCACGACTGGACCTAATGGTCAGGGGTCCCTTTACCTTTACCTTTACTTGTGATTGGAGGAGCCATGGTTCCATCATCTACTCAGTCTTTTCCTTCCCATTCTTTAACTACTGTGCGCACACACAAGGCCACACCTTTAAATTCCATACTAGTTGATCTAGACATTCTATTCCCAGTAGTGGATGGTATGTTGGGGTGGTGGCACACACCTGACCTCACAACAGCCGAGTCACTACTACTAAGCAGGAAGGAAAGGGGGGAGGCAGCTGGGAGGTCAACATGGTGCAAATGCACCAGCAGAACTAATGAGTGTCATTACATCTGCTATGGTTTATCCCTGCCCCCATTTCTGTACAATGGTACCTTGGTTCTTACACTTGATCCATTCTGAAAGTCCATTCCAAAACCAAAACATTCCAAAACCAAGGTGCGTTTCCCCAAAGAAAGTAATGCAAAACAGATTAACCCATTCCGGACTTTTAAAAACAACCCCTAAAACAGCAATTTCACATGAATTTTACTATCTAACGAGACCATTGATCCATAAAATGAAAGCAATATTCAATGTACTGTACTATAAAATAAATAAGACAGTATTGTAGATGACAAAAAATAATTAAAAAACATTTCTTACCTGCACTGATGATAGTCATTGTTTGGATGGGGGGGCTTTTATCCATTTCCGCAGTCGCACAATCAATCAATCAATCAATCAATCAATCAATAGCTGAACTGGGTTCCACACAGTCACAAAAACAAATTAACTGAAAAGCCTGAAAACAAAAACGCAAAATAAATGGAAAAAACAAAAGCGTCAAATACAGTGGTACCTTGGTTCTCGAACTTAATCCATTCCAGAAGTCTGATTGACTTCCAAAATGTTCGAAAACCAAGGCATGGGTTCTGATTGGTGCAGGCACCCCGGAAACACTAGCCGACAGCCACATTGGACGTTCAGCTTCCAAAAAACATTCGAAAACCGGAACACTTACTTCTGGGTTTTTGGTGTTTGGGAACCAAGGCATTTGAGTACCAAGGCATTTGAGTACCAAGGTGTTTGAGAACCAAGGTGTTTGAGAACCAAGGTACCACTGTATTTAAAAACACAAACATGAATGATTATGGAGTGTTTATTACTTCACCCATAACATGAACGGAAAGGGTAAGGGAAAAACTTTCTATCTTTTAACCACTATTATTATACATTAAACATAATTTTTAAAGGGTACACGAGAGGCAAGATGGAAGGTAATTGTTCTGAGGTCTGCATTATGAGTATAAACTCAGAACAATGGCTCTTCACACACGATCCCCACATCCTTGTATCTTTTTCTTTATCTGGCTAGTTGATAAACCAGTTTAACATTTGAGCAAAAATAAAACAAGAGCTATATGAAATATCTTAGGGCTGAGCTACTTCTGCCTTTTTTGTATTGTAATTACATTTCAAACCTAAAAAACAAAGTTACAATTCCCTTTGCCTGTCCAGTTGAGGTCTAAATGCCAGCTGAGCTTTGGTTCCAAATGTTAGCACAGGAATTCACAATGACAAGTGAGCCATCTGAAAATGGCAAACTGCTTATAAGATTTCATTTAGAAGGCAACAAGTGCACCACCTGTATAATACATCTTCGTTAACTTTGAATGCAGTTCCTTTAAATGCTTTAAATGCCATTGGTAACATGTATAATATCCTTATCATATTTTGTTGTATGAAGGTCACCTTTCTGCAATGCTGCATAATCAGCTTGGGTTTAAAAGGACTGGACTGATTCCAGCATGTCTTTCTGACTGCTATGCCTGTACTCCAGCTTTCCTCAACTGGTTGTCCTCCAAAAGCTTCAAACTGCAATTTGCATCATCCCTAACATTGGCAATACTGGCCAGGGCTGATGGGAGTTGTACTGCATAACATCTAGAGGGCACCAGATCTAGGAAGGCTGCTGTGTGCTGTTATTTAGATATTTCTATCACGGTGTGTTAATTCTATGCCTCCAGCAGCCATGCGTTGTAAGTATCCCATGGTGAAGGAAATTAAATACTCTCTTTACAGAAACATTTCTACTATTTCATTCACCTGTTTAAGATTTAGAATATCAAGAGTGAGCAGCAGTAAAAAATGATTTTCGGGGCTTATCAATGCAACATTGTGTTTGAAAAACACGTGGACATTCTGCACATAGAGAGTGCAAAAGGAAAAACAAAATTATAATTTTTTTTCAAACATGCACATTTTTACTCAACTTTTTTTTGGCAATTCTGATTGTTTACCCTTCTGTTCAGTAAATGTATACTGTCTCTGCTTTTAGTGATTTTATTTTGATGCTTAAAAAAATCCAACAGATTGTGACATGATTGTTATTTTTTTTATTTGTAACCAGTCCTGGAACCTTTAGATGAAAGGCAGATAATAAATGTATCTTAAGAAATAATACCATAGATAAATATACTAATATCTGGCTTTGAGGAGATTATGGTCTGCTCCTTTAAAATAGTTTCTTTTTCACTACGCCCTTCCTCTCCACTTGAGGCTTGGAATTACTATTCTAGAAAAATGCTATTTTTCTAGAAAAAGAGGTGTGGGAGCTAACCATAAACTTCTGCCATATTCTATTAGAATGGTAATGGTGCTCACCTGAGAGGTTCTGGAGCTGAGCTCCTGTGAGCTCCAGCTTTAAAAAAGCCCTGGTTGTAAAACTAGCATATTTTTTTCAAACCATTTTCCCCTCCAAATAAAAATAAACTGTGGTCTTTCCAATCTGCTAGACTCCCAACAACTCCAGTCAACAACATCTGGAAGTCCCCTGCTGAAGATGAAAACAGTTGATGCAGGTCTTGAAATAATCTTACATCATGACTGCTGATGAAAACAGTTTCTGAAGGCACTGGTCTTTCATAGTCTGTCATCAGCTCCAAAACAAGGACTCACCAGCACCATGACATCACATCTTTGCAGGCTTCTCATAATGAAAGAATGTGTATGCCAAACATCTTTCATTATTTATCCTCTTTTCCTTTGTTTAAATAATGAAAGACAAGATTTTCTCTCATAATGCTATAATTCTGGGGCATCCAACAAAGCTGATTGTTGGAAGATTTGGGACAGACAAAAGGAAGCACTTTTCCACACACTGCGTAGTTAAACTTAACAATTTGCTCCCACAACAACTCAGGGGTGCCAACTTGAATAAAATATTGGGGGTGGCAGGTAAGCCCTATTTGAATGGCCATGCCCATCAACTTAGGAGGGGGGCCTCAAAGATTTTATTGGGAGGGCTGAAGTCCCCTTGGTCCCAAGGAGTTTCCTTCTATGCAAGAAGTAGTGATTGCTACCAACTTGGACGGATTTTTAAAAGGATTAGAGTCCAGTGGTGTCCAAACTTTTTTTCAAAGAGATTTGATGAAGTGAAGGGCCATGAGGGCCGACCATCCAATGACCTTTTTAAAGGATTTTACCTCAAAGTTGTTGAGTTTTTTAAGGATTTAAGTTGTTGAGCTTTTTTTAGGATTTTACCGCAGGAAATAAACTGCCTCAGGGGCCAGATTGAACCAACCGGAGGACCGTATTAGGCTCCCGAAATGGATTTTGGATTAGACAAAATAATGGAAGGTAAGGCTATCAATGGCTACTAACAACAATATTTGCAGGCTGCCCATGGGTATCTAGTTGGCCAACAGGATCCTGAACTTTGGACTGATCCAAGTTTCTGCTATTTTTTCCAAATGTTCAGACCATCACTCTGTATAGGATTCCACGTGAATGAAATATCAGCTTCCTGTCTGGTGAACTGCCTTAGCAATCCAAAACTGGCCAGCATAAATGAGAGAGTGATACCCAAGCATTTTAATGAATATCTTACTCACAATGAAGCTTAAGAATAAAAGCATTTATTTCCTTGATCATTTTTTTTTTAATTGTGAAAATTATTTGCAATTATCTTCCTTTATAGTTTTCTTTCTTTCTTTCTTGGTGAGATGGATGATTGCATTTGGTATTTGGACTGAAGAACAAGTGAGGTATGTTACATCACCTATTGTTAATTTTCAAAAGGATATTGTTCAAAGAGAGATAGATGCTTTTTATCATGCACAAGGAGTGGAATAAGAGACTAAAATTAAGATGAATAAGTTTTTCTGCCCCAAATTTTTAGCTATAGAGAAAGTTACACACCCACACATGGGCAGTTTCTTTTATCGAAGAATATTATAATTCCCATTTCTGACTGAAGTTTGTGCTAATGGGCTTGCCAAAACCTTTTCAGGGGTCAGCATACTTTTTCAGCAGGGGGCGGTCCATTGTCCCTCAGACCTTGGGGGGAGCGGACTATATTTTGAATTTTTTTAAAATAATGAACAAATTCCTATGCCCCACAAATAACCCAGAGATGCATTTTAAATAAAAGCACACATTCTACTCATGTAGAAACACCAGGCAGGCCCCACAAATAGCCCAGAGATGCATTTTAAACAAAAGGACACATTCTACTCATGTAAAAACACACTGATTCCCAGACCGTCCGCAGGCCGGATTGAGGAGGCGATTGGGCCGCATCCGGCCCACGGGCCTTAGGTTGCCTACCCATGACTTTATGATGATAATCAATGCAAAGGGAAATGGAGAAAAAGTCACCAGCTGTGTTTTATCTTGCAGTCAGAAGAGCTTCTTTACCCAAGCACTTGCAACAAAATAAGTACTTTTTGGAGCCCTCACATGCCAATACACACATTTCCCCTCTACACAGATATTAAACACGTGTAGGACATAATCATATGCACATGCTTGCCACTGCAAATTTAAGGTGCAGTCATGAAAAGCTTGTGGGTTCCTTTTTAGAGTTTTCTTTGGAGATAGAATTTGTGGTTCTCTTTTTAAACAAGACTAAACAAACACTCAACTTTTTCAGTCTTGGTTTGTTTAAATGCACAGTTATGGTTAGAAGAGTAATGCTTTTTTTGGCTTCCTGTACTAAAAGAATATTTGTTAAACTCAAGAGTGATGAATTGTTTATTCGTACTCGCTGTTGCCTTACTTTATTTAACTTAAGCCGATATCTATCTCCCTATCTTTTTATTTCTAAGATTATTCCCACCCACCCACCCATACACACAGACAGACACCAAAAAGCTAATCACGAGCTGCTAATAGAACTTCATGGTCAATATTCTCAAATGTGGAAAATACTCATTAATCTTGGGAAGGAAATATTTTGCCTCTGGGTCCCAGTATATGTGCTTGTTATTCTTTTTCTTTTGTAGCACCAACAAGTCTAAAGGTCTATAATTGCATTGTGGAACTTGGCTATCTCTCTTCTGAGATTGTGCAGATGTGGCTTCCCAACTGCTGTTTCTACTTTTATGTCTTCTGTGCTAATTAGAATGCAAAAGGTTGGAAATTTGTAGGAAGTACAGTTAAGAACGAATAGGTGTTGTTGCATTGTTTTTTTTAAAAGGTTTTCTAATACACCTTATCTTAGTTACAAATCAACATTTCATTTGTGATGCCCAATGCATTGTAAGGCAGCCCTACTTGAAACATGGCTTGCTTGCAGTTATAGATCAAGATAATCTAAGGTGGGTGGATAGTCTGTAGGCCCTTCACATGCTGATGGACTTGCATCATTCCTGAGCATTAGTCATGCTGGCTGGGGCTGACAGAAGATGGAGCCTAGCAACATCTGGAGGGCCACCTATGAGATGGTAGTTTTTCGTTCCTTTTTTTTTTTTTTTTTTTAGTTTGTCAATTGCTCTACCCTGCCCAGGGCACCCCAAAGCGAATTACAACCAAATGAATAGACAATACATCCCACATAGATACATAAAAAACCCAGAAAAGACAAATACATTAAAAAACATCTCACCCATTTCTAAAAGGCCACCGATAGTTATAGACTAAATGCCTGGTTATAGAGGAAAGCTTTTGCCTGGTGCCTAAAGATATTGTATGTTGATGTCTCTTGCTATGGCCTCACATGTTCTGGACACGGACTGATGGTTATATAGTCCTTTGGGATTGAAATTGTTCATTCCACGTGTCCCAACTGCATCTCCAGTAGCAAGCATGCCAATTGGGTTTTGCTCACCCATGTTTTGTGGTTGAGATCTGAAAGGTAAAAGATTTCAGTGTGCGTATTCAGCAAATTGTGGAAACCAACATGAAAATTTCTAGGGAGTTATGTGCATAGGGGAAAGCACTTTAGTTTTTCTCAATTTCTAATTTTTCCAACCTTTAGTTCAGTAGCCCACATTTCTGCATCAATCTGCATTTAAAAAAAAATCCTCATGAAAATTCACCAGTATTCTAGTGCAAATTTGTATTGTTCTTTTTATTATTATTATTTTGGTATGAATTTTGCCTGGTACATGCATTTTTTTCATGCAATTGTCCCCAGTATAATGGATTTTAAAATTCTATTTTCATCAATATATGACATTTTATCCATGTCTTTTTGTTGTTGTTTAGTCGTTTAGTCATGTCCGACTCTTCATGACCCCATGGACCAGAGCACGCCAGGAACTTCTGTCCTCCACTGCCTCCCGCAGTTTGGTCAAACTCATGCTTGTAGCTTCGAGAACACTGTCCAACCATCTCGTCCTCTGTCGTCCCCTTCTCCTTGTACCATCCATCTTTCCCAACATCAGGGTCTTTTCCAGGGAGTCTTCTCTTCTCATGAGGTGGCCAAAGTATTGGAGCCTCAGCTTCAGGATCTGTCCTTCCAGTGAGCACTCAGGGCTGATTTCCTTAAGAATGGATAGTTTTGGACAACTACATCACAAAATTCAGAGAAGTGTGAGTTTTGAAGGATTCGGAGAAGTGTGAGTTTTGTTTCGGTTTGTGTCTTGTTTTCAAAAGCAAAAATTATGTAGGTTTGCATTAAAATATTAACAGAACTGAATTTCCAGTTGTGTGTGGCTCTGATGGACCCAGGTGGTTGCAAGCAGCTCTAGTGTGGAAACATCCAGCACCTAGGAATTGAACTTTCGTTTTCTGTTCTTGGCAATTTAAGAAGTGTGTGACATTTTCTGTTTCTTGTAACAGCTTGCATAGCAGTAGCTACGATATAAATCGTGCTATTATTCTTTGTGACAGAAGAAAAGCCTAAAGAGCTATATAATATTTTGCTCATTCCCATCTTCTTCTCTAAGCCAGCTCTGGAAAGCTTCAAGGAGGTTGAGTCAAAGAAGAAAAATAAGGGGTGTATAAAAGGGGGGGAACTTTGTTGCAGTATAAAGGAAATAAATCAGCCTTTCTATCTGCAGAAAGCTGCTTTGTGATGGCAACAGCAGACAAGCAGGAAAGTACTTTCATCTTATGCAAGTCTACTCAGAAGTAAGCCCAACTGAGTTCAGTGGGGCTTGCTCCCAGGCAAGTGTACACAGAATTGTTCCTTAGCACTTTTTCATGATTTATTTGAAGTATTAGGGCACTATAACTCTAAAGTTGTGGAAAAATGTTTTGACCTAATGCAATTGCGTTTACTGGCAAAAATGTGAACTGTTGTTTGACTTGTCTTATGTCCTCACATGACATACTGGGGGGGGAGGGGTGTTTGCAGTTTATTCCCCTTAGATTGCTCTCCATAAAATCTTTCTTTGTTCTGTGTTTAAAATAGAACACAGCGCACCAGTTTGCAATGTGCCATCAATGTTTTAGTAGCTCCCTCTTGACAGCAATGAGAAGCCCATGAAAAATTGATGGTACAATATGGTCCTTAAGTATGCATAATTAAATAATTTTATTCCATGAATTTCACATTAGTTACCAACCATGTGTCAGCGTCAGTCAACGAGACAAGTGAATGATAGTCATAATAGACGCATTCTGGCAAACTATGATTGTAGCCTGGTGGTCTGAATTACCCTATTTTCAAAACCTGCAGCTCTTAGGGACTTCATCATGCTATGACTAGGGCATAAAGCATGGATAGTAATGTGGTGTTCAACTCCAACTCAGCCCCAACCAGTCCCAATGAGAAAGGAAGATGGGAGTAGCACTTCAACAACACATTTGCTCCCCCTGGTTTAAAGTATCAATGCATCAATAATCATTAAAAAAATATATGCATGAAATGTGTAGCTGCTCCAAAATAAACAAACCTTTGTATAATACTATACATAAATAATATATCTGCAAAATAACACATATGCCTTGCAGTGTCTTTCTAAAAACCAAATGTCCCGGGCACAACAGAAGTTGGGTTTCACAAAGAGATACGTTTGGTTTTCTAGACAAAAGTCCATGGTACAAACCACTTATTCCCTCAGTCAAATCTGAAAGAGCCTTTGTTGCATTTTAGCTGTCAGAAGGCCAAAACCAGTCTTCAGATTTAGGTCTCCCAGTGATGTCAGTATAAATGAAGTCAGGGATTACAGTGCACAAACATAAATTATTTTATTTTGAAAATCTACCCATATGTTTAGCCCACACAAGGCTCTCAATTTAGTTCTCTTTAATCCAATTTGTTTTTCAGGGATGCAAGATGATTTTGTTTATATTAGGAATTAGAAATGTAAGGTTGCTTACTCAGAAGTAATTCCCACTGTGTTCAGTGGGGCTTAATCCCAAATCTTGAGAGCCTTTCCCTGCAGATTATCATGTTCCATGGGCCAGTGCTAGAGGGTGGGGCTAGCTGGACCATGTAATGCAAAGGGTATGGATGCTTGGCATGCCCCCCTATCTGCTCCCATGTTGCTCTACAGAGGAGATATAACACCTGAATAAAGCATCAGGCTGCAGCCCTAGCTCCGTTTATCTAGAATAAGCCCCACCCACTTACTGCATGAACATACATGGTTAGGCTTGCATAGTTAGCCTGGCTCCAACACAATACAATCTAACAGGGAAAAGAAACATAGATGGATTTAAGGCGGTGTTTCCATAAGGTCACATGCAAAGTGTTTAATGGTTCACAATAAACTGAACATCTATAGAAATATAAACAGGAAAAGAAAGACAGATGATTTAAATAATTAACAGTAAATAAAAATAAAGCACAGTGTTTGTTTATTATTATTTTTTTATGTTAACCATTTGGGCTTCATGAGTGAAAGGCATTGGGGGCAACCTCTTCACATTCAACCAATCAGGCTTCATTCAGGGGGTGTGGGCTTGGCTTTTTCAAGTTCTCTCATTGTTCTCCAATGGAAAAATTGCCCACAAGAGAGGCATAGCTGTCAACTTTTCCATTTTTTTAAGGGAAATCCTATTCAGAATAAGGGAATTTCCCTTTAAAAAGGGGAAAGGTTGACAGCTATGAAGAGAGGTGAGAATGTTCAGCTCCACCAGTATTTTCAAAAAATTCTTTCTAGAGTCTAGGTTTTCTTTTGTCAGTGACAATATTTTTTTCCTGGGTGTTTGCTTTGACCAGATCTAGAATGTTAGACCCCGATTGAATCACACAATTGTAGAGTTGAACGGGACTCCCAAGAAAAAGGAGGCACACATCTCTTGCTAGAAAGAGAGAGAGATTTTAAGCCACCATGGCCTTCATCCACTTCAACTCTGAGGAAAATACTAAATCTGAATCAGATCTATTCAAAAAAGGACCTACAAAGCATTGCGAGAAGTTTGCTTATTGAAGTGCTACCCTGTCTTGCCAAATGCAAGGTGGTTCTTTTAATGAGATTCAGAAGTGAGTGAGAAGATTAAAGAATTTATTCTAAACAGCAAGCAATATATACATTACCAAGCAAGAACCTCGATCTGCCACTTGGAAGCCCTCAAGAAGTGGTGAAGTGACCCCCAGGTAGCTTCAGTTTGCACGGCCCTGCTGCGATCAATCAGTCCATGCACAAGGTTCCCAGAACTCCTGCCCAACACTATCTGATTTATAACTAACTAGCCTGTTAGCCTACGTGCCTTGCCCGACTAGCTAGTGTAGATTATTCATTAGCTAGCTCCCTCTTCCAATACCGCACTTTCCTCCAAACAATGTCTAACATTAAAGAAGGTCAGAAGCTACCCTGCATTATCACTTCCTTCCAACAAATTGAAGGATGTTCTCAGCCATCAAAGAGCAAAACGATAGAGAGGGGAAGTAAACAGAGGCAGGAAGAAATGACCATGCTAGATAAACCAACTCCTCGAAATTACAATTGTCTTCCAGATAGATTGCCCCTACATACACATGGCCACCCTAACTGAAGGAGCACCACTAGAATTCTTCCTTCCTGGAAATGGTGAAGGTTATATGGATTTAAACAACGCCCTGTTATATGTGTGCTGCAAAATTGTAACTCATGAGGCAACAAACCTCGCCAGAAATGTTAATGTAGGCCTTTTTGGGCCTGTTTCATTTTTTAAAGATGCCAGATTATTTAAATAAATGCATCACATTCTAACAGATTTCTCGTTTATTAATTTAAATTCAAGGCCACATGGCTTTTGAAATAAATATGAGACATTTGTTGAAAAGGGGGGAAATGTTAATGCATTTTTTTAAAAAAAATAATGTGCTACCTTCTAGCAGATTAGAACCTTTTACTCTACAGCTATGGCATTTTATTGATCCGCAGTGGCATATCTTCACAGAGGGGTCAAATGGGGTGTGGATGTGCTTTAAAAGCACATATGCTTTAAAAGTGCTTTAAATATACTGTGTGGCTGTTACCTTTGATGGATCAGCTCAAAGACAGAAATGATAGGAAGCAGTTTTATTAGATGGCTTCCATTTGGTAATATAAATTACCGTATTTTTCGCTCTATAAGACACACTTTTTCCCTCCTAAAAAGTAAGGGGAAATGTGTGTGCGTCTTATGGAGCGAATGCAGGCTGCACTGCTTTCGCTGAAGCCAGAACAGCAAGAGGGATTACTGTGCAGCAATCCCTCTTGCTGTTCTGGCTTCAGGGCTAGCAGAGCAAAGCCTCTTCAACAACATTTGATTCAGCAATTTTGTTTGTTTGTTTTCCTTCTCTAAAAACTAGGTGTGTGTTATGGTTGGGTGTGTCTTATAGAGTGAAAAATACGGTATCCACCAGTTGAACAAATTCAGTCTAAGAAATTAACTAAACACAAGTGCCTGCTATATTCCAAATGAGTCTATAAGTTCTGCACAGTTTCAGATAGGTGTTTTTTCCCAGCCTTACTGAGCGATACTAGGGATTGAATCTGGGAACTTCAGCATACAAAGCAGATGCTGTACTACTAAGCTCCCACCCTCCCTAGTTAACTGTGTTGCCCCTAAAGAAAGGAAATGGTTCCGTCACATAGCACTTTGAAAGTATTCTGTGGGAAAGAAATTTCTACTGAAATGCAAGCTGAGTTCAACAGATGGTAAATTAGATGTTAGGTTTCATCTGTTGAGATTCTGGGTAAATGGTTTTGCTTGCATGGGTTGCATTCCAAGGCTTCAGTGTTTCAAAATTTTCTAGGCTGTGTTTGGGTGGCAACTATCTCAAAACATCAGTTAACTGCATGGATCTCAATGAACATTTTGCTTTAATCCTATATATGCATTATAGGATTAAAACAAACACTTGTCCAATTAACACCGATTCTGGTGGAGATTATTTAAAGGCAAGCTGAAACAACCAACAGAATATCCTCATTAAAGTCTTAAAAGATGACAGCGTTGACGGCATTAATATATGTCAAAGTTTAATGCTCTCTGTCAGCCTTTCCCAACTTCGTGTCCTCCAGAGGTTTTGAATGACAGCTCCCATGAGCTCCAGCCAATCCTCATCACCCAGAGGAGCCCCAGATCATATCTCAGGATCCCATGACCCTCAGGAGCAACTTTTCCAAGGGTTGGGACCTCAGTGGGGAGGAACGAGAGGGAAAACCCTGTGGTGTGAGCAGAATGCTGGATCCAAGCCTCAGATATTATTATGTCAGGGGTTGTTTCTCAAGAGTTGTTATCCCAAGATAACAGCCCCTGTCTGCCACCAGCTTCCCCTAGATAGCTTGCCTGCTCTTTTATTTATTCCTGTATTTATTTGCTATCCTGACCTTCTTTCCCAAAGCAGCTCAGGGTGGCAAGTGAAAAAGTTGCAATACTATTAAAAAGAAAAGAAGAAAGTGGAGTCATTGTATGCACTTTTTCTTGTTTGTTTTGTAAAACAAGAAAATCTTTAATAATAACTAATTTAAAAAGAAGAAAGAAAAGAAAACACCCAAAAAACATCTTGGATCACTCCCAATAATTCCCCCCAGGATCTAAAAAGCTCTTCATTGATAAAAAGCTTGAAGAAAAGAGACTCACACGGACACATTCTTTAGGTAACTCAGACTAAGGACCCGGGTGATGTTAACACAAGACAGCAAAAACTTGAGGGGAAGAATTTAAATGTCTTTATGTATGAATTGGAGGGAGGACAAGCAGTCCTGCATTTCAGGTTCCCATCAATTAAGTGTGTTGATTACAATGTGGCTACATAAATAAGAATGAGACTACAGCCTTAGAATATGCCCTCACCCTCCCTAGCTTGACCAGAATGTGTTTGGCTACTGACATGTGACTGCCACAATATAGCTTGTTCTGTGTTTTGAAACCCACAGAAAGAAAATGCCATTTTTAAAAAAACAAAACATTTTATTATTTTTCCAATGGACATCAAATTGATTATGAATTACTAAGCCAGATTTATTAACTTTTCTGCAGTTGGATCGACATTGCCTGTTGGAAATAACTTAATTGTAATGTTTCACTCTTTGTTTTTTAAAAGACTGGACAACTGTTATGTGTTTGAGTCACTCCGCCGGACATGTGAAATCATCAAAGCCTGTTTGGAAAGAAATGTGCCTCTTTCTCTCTGTGTTTCACAGTCTCAGATATTCACGGAGGGTGAAGCTATCAATGGCTACAAGCCACAATGGCTATATGCAACCTCTGGGATCAGAAGCAGCTTGCTGCTGAATATCAGTCGCTTGGAGACAGCAGCCAGAGAAGGGTTTTGACCTCATACTCTGGCTTCCCATACGCTTCTGGTTGGCCTCCGTGAGAAACAGGATGTTGGACTAGATGGAGCCTTGATCTGATTCAGCAGGATTCTTCCTATGTCCTTATGAATAAAGCAGCATGCCTGTGTCCCATGTGATTAGAGCAACCAATTGAAAAATTGATCAAGAAGATGGGAAGATCCAACTTGCAGAAAGTCTTAGGGCTATTTCGCATGATGGAAACACGATGTCTCCTTCTCCTTAGTGCTTACATTCAAACAATTGGCACCAGTATAACAACAACAACAACAACAACAACAACAACAGAATACTAAAATACAATAACCTATTAAACATTAAAAGCTTCCCTAAACTACATTCCATTGGCATATAATATTTGCTCCAAGGAAGAAGAACAAATCCTGTAGGGAAATAGCCCAGTTTTGTTTGCTACTCTTTTTAAAGACATGTACACCCTTAGACTGGAAAGAGGAAGCACAGCGTTAAAAAAAACACCAATACCAAATAGAAATAGGAAAAGGATTCATTAAATTTTGTCTATAGTACTTTACTGTTCTGTGGGCAAAAGGAAGGTGGAGCCTTGCTGCTACTTATTACTATTTTGTTCTCGTTATGGGGCTAGGATGCTGCATTAGTCCTTGATGCATAATATTAAACATTTGGAGAAGTTTTTGAAAATAACATCAAACTTTTGAAAAGTTTATAGAACAGCACAGGTGTGTGTGTGTGTGTGTGTGTGTGTGTGTGTG
Source organism: Podarcis muralis (assembly GCF_964188315.1). NCBI lineage: Eukaryota > Metazoa > Chordata > Lepidosauria > Squamata > Lacertidae > Podarcis > Podarcis muralis. Next base: position 41,085,560 of record NC_135663.1, on the reverse strand, counting down.
TGTGTGGCTGTAATTGTACTATCCATCACCATTGACGTCATGGGTGCTAGCCAACAAATGCGCCAGCAGCACTCACACCTCTGCATTCCACGTGACAGAAGCAGCCACAACAAACTTTGTTGAGTAGCAGATGGAGCAGGAACTGAATTTTTCTAGAGATAAAATGTATGCTTGGAAAACGCAGTTTCCTTGTGAAAGGCACACTCTCTGGAGGAAAACCTTGTAAGAGCTACACATTGGTTATATTAAAAATGACACCTGCAAAAACCTTCAGAGATTGCTTTCTGTACATCTGGTTTTCTGGGGGGGGGGTGTTCTTTTCTCTCTTTTTCTGCACATCATGTCTTTCGCCAAATGTCATATGACAACATTGCTGATATGATCAACCCTCTGCTATGCCTTGTGAACGTCAGCCTTGCATATAGCCATGCAGCTTATGAAGACTGCCAGCTGCATGCTAAGTGACTGCTGTGCCAGTGTGGTGGACCCTTTCCCAAGACCAGGTTGCATGAGGTGAAAGCAGACTTTTCCATGCAATGGAACAAATCAGCTGTACTAATTGATTCTTTTTCTATCCCTCTGGAAGACTAATTGAAGTAGCCAGGCTTGTAATTTGCAGCACTGAAGCTCCGTAGGAGTCCCAAGAGAAAGGAAAGTCACCCTCAAAAATGTATCAGTGGCATTCCCTCTGGGACAGATCACTAGACTCTGTATGAATCTCAGTTATAGAGTGCCATCTCTACATGCCCTTGAAGCTCAGCTGTGAAGGGCAACTGAAATAACTTTTTAATACGTCTGCACAGTAACTGTCAATATGTATTTGTATTGTCTCAGCACTGAGCATTCTTGTTAGTTCAGAAGCATCCCATTGTCTGCAAGGAGGATGGCACCCGCCTTTGGACCTTAACTCCAGGATTTTATGGCCTAGTTTATGAGCCTCACTACCTCACCACTGTCAATTCTCATTTAAGTTCAAACTGAAAACATGCAGAGCTTTGGGAGGTAGCTTAAGTGTGTGTGTGTGTGTGTGTGTGTGTGTGTGTGTGTGTGGATTGTGACTTATCCACCCTCTAATGCACTCTCAGTAGTGTAGAAAAGAGAACACACTCCCAACAGCAATATCAACAAGTTATGCAGATGTTTTTTTCTGGACTTTGGGTTGCCTCAGAAAAAAAGACCCAAAAGTTTCCAATTCCCATCCATCCCCCAAAGATCTTGGACTGTTTCTGAATTAATCTGAGGTGAGCTTGGGTGAGCTCACCCATTTCTAATAGAACTATAGCTAATCACAGAGAGAGAGAGAGAGAGAGAGAGAGAGAGAGAGAGAGAGAGAGAGAGAGAGAGAGAGATGGATGTATTCCCACAGAGCCAAAGGATATGTCATGTGACCCTAGAGTTTCCACAAATGGAAATGAACCCAGCAGCAGCAGCAAAGGAGACTACATCCATTAATTGGGTTTCAAACTTATGCAGTTAGTGGTTGCCTGTGATCCACCAAATGACAATTAATTAAGCAGCACTCATGGTTTATGGAATATTGCTCATTTGACAGTGATTACCACTTTGAGAGAGCTATCCTGTCTCATTAAAACATGCACTAGCTACATGGCAGACCACAAGGAATAAAGCATAATTTTCTAATCAATATCTCATGAAACAATCAGAAGCTCAGTGAAGATTACGGGAAGATATAAAATGTGAGCCTGGAGCTTCCACCCTCACCTGCGTGCCACCAGGAGAGCTTCACATCGATACTCTGATTTTAGTTTTAGTAGACTTTCACCAACAGCAAAATGTTAGGGCTTCTGCATACCAAAAAGCAGTTTCAGAAACATCCCCCCTACTTCTTAATAAATGAAAGTGGGGAAAGAGACGTTGACATTTGAAGCCTGTGTCTATTTTTAAAATGCGATATGGCAAAATATAATTATTGGACCATGAAGCTCCTATGGTATCTTCTTGTGTCTCTCCACATTCACTAGGTGAAAAGCCAGAACCAATCATTATCACATTCAGAACATGAGTCACTGCTGGCAGCCCCAGTCTCATCTTCCTCTGACTGACTGGGGCCATGACAGGCTAAGCATTCACTGACATCTTGAGTGGATGGGATGCAACCCTGAACTGTTCTGCTGAGCTTAATGGTGTATGTTTATATGACCACATTCACACCCTGCATTCAAAACACTATGATGCCACTTGGAACAGTCATGGCTTCCCTCAAATAATCATCCTAAGTGTAGTTTGTTAAGGAGACAAGAGTAGTTAACAATTGATCCATTTTCGCTGGGAACTCTGGGAATGTTAGCTCTGGGATGGGAATAGGGGTCTTCTAACAATGCTCAGCACCCTTAACAAACTAAACTTCCCATGATACTTTGGGAGCAGCCATGACTGTTTAAAGTGGTGTCAGAGTCCTTAAAAATGTAGCACATGGTTTACCTGTGGAATTTGCTGCCACAAAATGCAGTAGCAGCCAGCAACTTGGATGGTTTTATAACAGGATTAGACTAATTCATGGAGGAGGAAGCCATCGGTGGATGCTAGCCATGCAGGTCTCTGGCAACAGCCAGAGAGGCCTATTGCACTCATGTCTTGTTTTTCTGCTTCCCAGGAGTATCCAGTTAGCCATTGTAAGAAACAGAATGGTGGACAAGATCACCCTTTGGTCTGATCTAGCAGGGTTCTTCTTAGGTAAAGGTAAAGGGACCACTGACCGTTAGGTCCATTCGCAGATGACTCTGGGGTTGTGGTGCTCATCTCGCTTTATTGGCCGAGGGAGCCAGCGTACAGCTTCCGGGTCATGTGGCCAGCATGAGTAAGCCGTTTCTGGTGAACCAGAGCAGCGCACGGAAACGCCGTTTACCTTCCCGCCGGAGCGGTACCTATTTATCTACTTGCACTTTGTGCTTTCAAACTGCTAGGTTGGCAGGAGCTGGGACCTAGCAACGGGAGCTCACCCCATCACAGGGATTTGAACTGCCGACCTTTTGATCAGCAAGCCCTAGGCTCAGTGGTTCAACCCACAGCGCCACCCGTGTCCAGGGTTCTTCTTAGGCACTTACATAACGAAGGTTGAGGGCTAGGCTTCACATGTACCAACAGTGTGGTGTTGCTTGTTACACAACTGTGTGCTGCCTGCACCCTATTCTATTTTGTAACATTCTCGTTTTGCTTGTGGATATATGGATTCATTCTGACTCATCCCTCCTGCATGGCAAAACTGCCAACTGCAATAATTAGTCTTGAAAACAAATAAATACTGCCTGAACTGAAATCTCAACCTTTATTAAGCACGGGGAGGGGGGAGAAATTTGATTGTCAATACTTCATAACTCAGAGTATATTTCTGCCTCCCTGGGTGGTTTTGATAGTGCCTGAATTAGAACTCCTGGGAAAAACTCAGGAATACATGCATAGATGCAATTGCTGTAATGTTCTCTGACATCAGCACACAATTGCAAGCAAGGGAATATCAGGCAGGGAAGGCTGGTTCTGTGGGGGGGGAAATCTTTTTATGATTTTCAATTTTATATATTTCAATAATTTTACAATCATCTTAACATTTCGAAACTCGACTTCCTTCCCCCTCTTTCTGTGGTTCCTTAAATTTATTTTTTTATATTTTCTGCATATTCCTCATTAACTTAACTTAATCATTTATTCATCTACTTTAAATGTATACTCTCATCAAATTACAGGTTATTACAATAATCATGCCAATGTTCTTATCTGTTTACAGTTTATTTGTAAATATTCAACAAACCATTTCCATTCTTTTATTTTAAAAAGTTTGTTATCTTGATTTCTTATTTTTCCGGTAAGTTTTGCCATTTCTGCATATCCCATATCTGAGGGGCAGGGTGTCTTATCCAATTCAGGGTCCTTGAGATCAGTAGCCTGCTGGAAGTGAAAACTGGAAGAACTGGAGCTTGGACCTAGGTTTCACTCTGCTGACCAGGTAAAGACAAAAGTCCAGCCAACCAAGAAGCTTTCTGAGGCCAGTCCAAAAATGCCATACTGCCTGTCAGTTGCATGGTGTTAAATTTGCACATCCAGTTTATAATCCTTGCATACTTCCATTAATAAGAGCCCTGCTGGATCAAGCCAAAGACACACCTGGCCATCCAGGTGCCTCTGGGAAGCCAGCAAATAGGGCATTAGTGGAATAACCCTCTCTCTCATAAGAGTCACTTACAATATGGGAAAACACTCTCCCCCCCAGCAGACTTCTGGGAGCTGTTCGTCTTTCTTGTTCTCCTAGGTTTGAGAAGCTTCTGTCTTAAAAAGCTATAGTTTTGGGTGTGACCGCGTTTCCTAAGAGAGCAGTGAGATACGCAATTCACTTAAGCCAGCAGCACTATTCCAGAACTTTGAAACCAAAAGGGTTCCGCTTGAAATACAATTGCTGCCTATTAAGATCAACTGGCACACAAGTCGTGTCCTTGCTCAACCTCATTTGAATCTATGTTGTTTATTGGCATTGTCCATTGTTACGATCTTTAGAGAATGACAGATCAAGCCCATTTAATTGCACAGCTCATTTGGAATTGATTTTTCACACAGAATGTACAAGACCTTTTTATGTAACACTCCCATTTATTGCAATCATTAACTCAACTTGGTTCCAACTGCGCATTTATTCTACATGCATCTGAGATAGGAAGTGCAGTTGGCTGAATAACTGAGTTTTACTAGAACAGATCATTTATTATTATTATTTTATAGCTCCCTGGTATTTTTTAATGCATTTTTTTATTTAAAAAAGCAAAAAGCAAACATTACAATCAAATGATCAATACAAACAATAATTCTTTCAAATTATAAAGTAGGTGGCTTACTACCCAGCACTGGTTTGAGAACTGAGACATTCACAGAGAAACCAAAACGCTTGTTTACAAAGCTATTGTACTACCAACTTTACTGTACGCTTGTGAAACATGAACCACTTATGAATGCCATCTCCAGCTCCTCAAAAGATTCAATTCAATTCTTGTTCTATGTTATCCTAATTACTCATCAATATACTCAGAATTAGGAAAATTCCACATATCATTCAGTTTATTGTCACTTGATGACCCTCAGTTATAGATGTGAAGTTTCTCTGTTGAAATATATTATGTGTTTTGGGACAATGGGAGGTGATATGGTAGTTCTCCAGATGGTTTATTATCTCTGCTGGCTGTATCACACATGCAAATCATTCATTACTTGATGCAGAACTCATCAGGTGATAAACATGTGTATGTGAGCTCACCTGTGGTTTTGTTTGGACAGCAGAACCTTGCGCTGTGTGTTTAGCTGGTAACTCAGGTACCCTGTTGTTTTTTCTCTACAAAGGGAAAAGAGTTTCCTTATTTCTTTCTACTTCAGTGCATTGAATCCAGAGATGAAACCAGCCAGATTGAATAAACACTGCACACAGACAGCTCATAATAGTAATAATCTTTAAGGTTTATGTTTAAACCAATGGCTAACTCAGAAACTAGACCGGTTCATTCATTTAGAGTCTTTGTTGTTTAGTCATTTAGTCGTGTCCAACTCTTCGTGACCCCATGGACCAGAGCACGCCAGGCACTCCTGTCTTCTTTAGAGTCTTAGAAGGGTCCAAAATCTCTTCAGTTTTCATAAAACACTGCTTACACATATTTATTTTATTTTATGATCCTCTTGACTCGTGTATTGTGAAAAGAAAAACACACATCATTTATGGCTCTCTGCCCATTGACTATTCTAGGGAAATTATGGACTGAAGATCATGGATATAGCATATGTATAGCTTAAGGATATAGGTAATAACTAAATGCTTTCATGGTTACATCTTAGAAGCAAACAAGTACACTAATTACAAATCTTGTGAGATACAGAAGCCAGAATTCTAGCATGGCCACTTCCAGTGTTGTTAGGCTGACATCTTCCAATGTGACAAACTTTGGCTTCAGAATTACACCTGTGAGTTGGCACAATTGAACTCAATGAGTCTTGCTTCTGAGTAGACAAGTCTAAGCTATTTCACTCTTAATTTTCATCCATGCCCTGCATAGCTGGAGTATTCATATTGAGACGAATAGCTCTGGGCAATCATATTGCTGAAGGATGAACAGACCATATCTGTTCCATTTTTCTTTAAAGAAAAGGAAAGGTTTTTTCCCAATATGTTGCACCAACTTTTCATTTAAATCTACTGATGTCACACTGGAATACACCATTGCTATAATATCTTGCCCTACACTTAATTTTCTAAAGAATCCTTATTTCTATTTGCTACTGTTCAATATTTGAATATGGAAGATGCTGGCTTTTTGCACCTGGAGAAAGCCTAGCTCCTTCTCAGGTACTTTCCAGACTGACAACTCTGTAGCTTTCTGGAAACAGAAACTAATCGTAATACACATGCAATTCACTGTGTTTGAATTACTGTAATAATTCAACGTGTTTATCATAATTTCTCTGTGAATTCTGACTGAGTACAATGCTTGATCTTGAAGCACACTGGTGTGACACCCTGGACTGATGTATGTGGTGGAGAATACACAAGACGGACAGTAAATGCAACGATCCATTTCTCACGACCCTCCTACACAAGCAGGGTGGCCCATTCACCTCAGTGCAAGGGGCAACTTCCTTTGCTCAGTTGAGGAAGATCTTGTGAACATGGGAGCTTCATGTTTGCATCCCTTTCTCTACTCTTGAAGTTGAACTAGATGACCCATGGGGTCCCTTCCAACACTATGATTCTTGCAATAAATTGTTGCCAAGAAAGTCTGATAAGGCGGTGTATTCAAACTAACAACCCCTCATGTGCAGATAGTAAAGCTTTCTGAGGACTCTATTCTGTGCAATTCCTGAATGTTTAAATCAGCTCTTGCCTCTCTGTCTCCCAGTGGAATTTGGATGATTTGTTTGGGTGACATCAGTGTGTGATGCCAGCTTGAGCATAAAGATGCTGACATTTGGGGTGAGTCAGCCTTCTGAACCGAGTGCCTACCAAGATGGGGTGGACTCCAACCCCCATCAGCCCCAGTCAGCACTGCCAGTGTTCAAGAAAGATGGTAGCTGTAGGTCAAAACATCTGGAGGGCACCAGGTTGGGAAGGAGCAACACTTAAATCATGCTATCAAATTGTTTGATTTTACAGAGCAACACTGAAGAGCCAGCTCAAATGGGATTATTATTATTATATTTTTTAAAAAAGGAAGAAATGCCTACGGAACAGTTCTGACAGAAGCTGTGAAAAAGGCAGCGTGGGGCAAGGGGTGTCACACTTTCATGTTGATGCTAGGAATGTTTTTTGGCACTTTGTGGCCGCTTTCTGCATGCCGACGAAGGAGGTTCTTTTCTCTCTCGGTAATCCTTTCTGACATGTGATTCACAACCTTTCATGCAAGAATTTGTCCATATTAGGTCAGCATTATTCAGGAGGATAACAAGCTTCACGCTATCTTTCAATCCAGAGTCTAAAAATGGATTGTGGAGACAAGCCAGCCTTTTTATGACTCAACACTTGCATAAACTCCTTTGGGGTGTAAGGGTCACATTATACAGCCAATCACCCATTTTAACTTTCTGTGCCTATATGCAGTTTTTAAGAAATAAAGACAGAGTAGTCACAGACACATATGAGAAACTGGTAGAAGGAAGGAAGGAAGGAAGGAAGGAAGGAAGGAAGGAAGGAAGGAAGGAAGATTGTACAGAAATCAACTATAGTTTTTGTTGGGAGTATTGAGTCTTTTCTTCAGGCAGAATAATCATAAAGTGGTTATTTTTATTTTATTATTAAATTTATATCCTACCTTTTCTCTCAAAGGAGCCCAGGGCTGAAAAAAAGAGACAAAAGGTTAGGAGACATACATAGCAATCCTAACAATAGAAAGTTGGTGGAAATTCCTCCAGCACCTGTGACAGCAAAGGATCCAGGAGTATCCCCAAGCTACAAACCTCCCATTCATAGGGAGTGTAACCCCATCAAGACCAGGCAACCTCCCATTCATCCAGTCTAGGGAACCACCCAGTAACAGTGCCTCAGTCTTATCTGGATTGAGCTTCAATTTGTTGGCTCTCATCCTGCCCATTACCAAGGCAAGACAACAGTCTAGCACAGGGGTCAGCAAACGTTTTCAGCAGGGAGCCGGTCCACTGTCCCTCAGACCTTGTGGAGGGCTCGACTATATTTTGGAGGAAAAAATGAACAAATTCCTATGCCCCACAAATAACCCAGAGATGCATTTTAAATAAAAGGACGCATTCTACTTATGTAAAAACACTCTGATTCCCGGTCCGTTCGCGGGCCGGATTTAGAAGGCGATTGGGCCGGATCTGGCCCCTGGGCCTTAGTTTGCCTACCCATGGTCTAGCACATCCACTGCCCACCTGCAGATGTAAAGGAGAAGTAGAGCTGTGTGTCATCAGCATATTGCTGACGTGACAGCATACTCCAAAACTCCAGATGACCCCACTCAGCAGTTCCATGTAGATGTGAAACAGCATAGGGGATGAAGTCAAACCCTGAGGAACCCAACAGTGAAAGCTCCATGGCACCAAAGAACACTGCCCAAGCATCTCTCTTAAGAAAGGATGAAACCGCCAACATAAATTATGCCATTTTATATAAAAACACACATACATATAAAGGAAACAATACTGATGTACAGCTATGGAAAGATGAGAAGATGCCACATACCCCAAAATTACTATCTAATGAATAAACATGTTTTACACAAATATTACTGCTCAAATGTCCATGCATGATCCACAAAGATCTATGGGAACAACTCACTGTAAAGTTCTCCTGTGCAAACCTCATGATGAGGAATTGTTTTCATTTCCCTGCTTAATTTACAAGGCTGGTAGACTATGTACCCTATTTATAATTTCAGTCTAAGTCTTGCATGCTAATAGATGGGCTGTGTAATGGGGGAAATCCTTAAGCATTAGTTAACTGGTTTTCTTTTAATTTCATTGATTACCTATAATTCTTGCATTATCACAAAAGAGCATGAGACTGCCATTGCTCCATCTCCTATGGTTTTGTAAGGCTCTGCATTATCCTCTTTTATCTGTCCCCTCTTTAACTAAAGAGGATTAAAGTGACATTTTAATCTCTCCACTTTTCAGGAGTTTCTCTAAACCTCTAATTTGATTTCCCCCACTTGAATTCTGTCTTTACAAACTAGTGTTACTTAGGCTATAAGGAAAAATGAAGCATACAGATTAATCTATTATTGTTATATTTGCTACATTCGTATACTCCCCTTCCTCCAAGGAACTAAAAGTAACATCCAAATAATCCTTCTAAGAAAGTTGCACAGAGACCTGGTGTGTTGCCCAATACTATTTAAGGAGGAATTAGAACCTGGATTTCACACACCATCCAAACCCCTTATAAAAATCTAGGGAATGCCTACCCTAGTTACAAATGCTTGATGGATTGCATTTATAGTCTACCTCTTTTCCCATGGATCTCAAGGTCGCATACATGGTTCTCTCCCATCTCATTTAATCTCCACAACAACCCTGTGAGGTAGGTTAGGCTGAAAGTGACCGCGTGTCAGGCTTCAGGGACTCAGCTTCCTCTCCCCCCCCCCCCTTTGGCAGTAGATAAGCGGAACAAAGAGAAAGAAGTCTCTTACCAGTTAGAAATTTTAATAATCACAACATTCCTAGGAATGAAGGTGCTCCCTATTAAGGGTCCACGCACTTTTCCTCCCTTGTCACCCACGCCACTCCCACGTCTTGCAACCTGATCTGCTCTCCTTGACCTTGGCCTGAGCAGATGGACTCTTTCCCTACTTCTTCTCCTCCTAGCTGTTCCCCACCCAGTACTTCCCATCTTCTGCCTTCTGAACTATGTCCCTCTATAAATCACTGTTCCAAATCTATACTGTCCTCCTGCTCCTGGGAAGATTCAGGATCTTAATCAGGAGTAGGGGGTGTTGGGCGATAACGCCGAGGCCTGGTGCCTCCCCCCAACTGCAGCATCGCCCGGGAGTCATCACTCTGGTCTCCCATCATGCTGATATGGCCCATATCCAGGGACATGAGCACACCACAGGCAGAGTTCAAAACAGAAGCTCAGCCTTGAGGAGTAACATATAAGCCTAATTTATTGCAAATTAGATCAAACGTAACAGAACAAAGAAAACATGGCTCCTCTCTCTGTCTTTCTTCCTCGGGGAGAGAGCTGCAAAAGCAAAAGCTATACAGAGCGGAAACAGCGTATCTCCCTTTCCCCCCACAAGTCTCCGATAATCGGTGCTGGAATGTAAACAGACATGTGACATGTAACAATCCCACACACATCTGCAGCACGGGAGGAATGGAATCAAAGTCACCCAGCGAGCATTACTGCTGAGTGGGGAGTTGAACCCTGGCCTTCCAGATCCTAGTCTGACACTCCAACTACTATTGCATGCTGGCTTTGTGAAAGAGAAATACTCAGACTCTGTGGTAGACTATGCAATAAAACATATGGTGCAAACCCATGGCAGGGCTATGCCAAGAGACGCATGCTTGATTCTTACCAGCTAGGGCCCTGGGGGAGAGAAGAGGTTTAATATCAGAAGCCCAGGAAGGCATGTGTGCCCCCGAGTGCGTCCTTTTACTTTCTTGTACATAAGCTAAAGGTACCCTTGCCCGTACGGGCCAGTCTTGACAGACTCTAGGGTTGTGTGCCCATCTCACTCAAGAGGCCGGGGGCCAGCGCTGTCTGGAGACACTTCCGGGTCACGTGGCCAGTGTGACATCGCTGCTCTGGCGAGCCAGAGCTGCACACGGAACGCCGTTTACCTTCCCGCTAGTAAGCGGTCCCTATTTATCTACTTGCACCCGGGGGTGCTTTCGAACTGCTAGGTTGGCAGGCGCTGGGACCGAGCAACGGGAGTGCACCCCGCCGCGGGGATTCGAACCCCCGACCTTTCGATCGGCAAGCCCTAGGTGCAGGCTTTTACCCACAGCACCACCCGCGAGCTGCTAATTCTTATGGGGAAATATGAAACATTGCAGAGGGGGGCAGACAGAAAGCCAGAGTGGCATTGGGGCAGCAACAGAGCCTGAGGAATACTGATGACAGGAAAGAGCCAAGGGTTGAAAAGAGGGCTGGTGCCAGAGTGGAGGAGAGAAAAAGGAATGCTGAAGCAGGGAAACAAGAGGAGAGCCAGGAAAACACCATTTCCTGCTGGGTTGGGCCAGCCTGAGACATTTTGCTGCCTGAGGCAAAGGGCAAGATGACACCATTTCCCCTTACATGTACAGAAGACAATGGGACTGCTTGCTAAGAATGGGGGCATGGGTGCCAACTTGGATAAAATATTGTGTGGGCCCAGGTAAGCCCCAGCCCCCTCAAATATTTTATTGTGGGGACTGAAGCGCACCTAGCCCCTAGGAGTTGGTTCCTATGAATGGAGGCTTCACAAGCGTCAAGACCATGGCTACAGGAGACTATGCCAAATTAATTCCGATGCACCCCTAGTAGATGGTTAGGAGTTCAACTAAATATTCTTCGCTCAGTGATGCTGGCATACAACGCATTTCATTTTTTGCATAATTGGTTACTGCAATGACATTGGAATGTTTTATTGCCTAGTTTTATGATGGCATTAATGATTTATGAATCTTGTCATGACCCCAAGTCTAGACAAATAAACATGTTACTTGACATAGCTTGAGCTACAGGCTGCTTCACAGTTTGGCTCAGGGTAACAACAGGTGCTTTGGCAATAATCAAAAAGTAAGGTCATTTCATGTGTTTGTTTTACTCTTTTAAATGCATTCCCTTCAGTGTCTTCTAGTAGACAATACATATCTAAAATTAAGCATTTCTAGGCTCCTGATAGTCCAATCTATAAATTTCTACAAATACATTTTTTTCTCTAGGAAAAAGCAAATTAGTATTTAGGTCATATTTTTAATTAAAAGTTATCCAGTACTTTACATAATTAGAAACAAGAGTATGGGGGGGGGTTTCCTGACAGCCATTCTTTATCAGCCTTTCCCAGGCCTGATTACTTAGCACTTACCTCAGTGAAATGATGTGCTATGAATGAAAATAGTTTCATTTAACAGAATCTGCTTTCACAGCGTGGCTTTTAGAATGACAGGACGATGGAGCTAATTCAAGTGCCCAATATTTCAAACAGAACAACAACAGCAAACCCCTACAGACCACCATATAGGTTAAAACAGGCTTCCTCAACCTCGGCCCTCCAGATGTTTTGAGACTACAATTCCCACCATCCCTGACCACTGGTCCTGCTAGCTAGGGATCATGGGAGTTGTAGGCCAAAAACATCTGGCAGGCCGAGGTTGAGGAAGCCTGAGTTAAAAGCTTAGGGCAGAGATGGGGAATCTGTGGCATTCCAGGTGATATTTATTTATTGCATTTCTATCCACCTTTTTTTCCTCCAAAGAGCTCCAGGCAGCATGCATGGTTCGTAAGTAAGCTATTTTCCTAGACTCAGCTAGGTCACACAACCTCACCTTAGAAGGAAGGAACGTTTCTTTGTTTCTTCTTTCTCTCTCTCTCTTTCCCACCATGTAACCAACTAGGAAGGACATCTGGGGAGATCGCTCCAAGCCCAGACAGCTACATGGCTTTAGCAAAGCCATATATGTATTTCTACATAAATAATTCAGAAAGTCTTCGTCTACCATGTGAAACACCCTGCAGAGCTAGAGGAGGGCTCACAGGAGTTTGGATACATAGATGCCCAAACTGCCAGAGTGATCAGGTGTAACAATTTAGGTGTAACAATTTATTAAACTTACAGCAAAGGTCCTTTGCCCTTGCTCACAATATTCCATGAGATGGACTCCACAATAAGGAGATAGCTTCTCCATATCCAAATAAAGATACACACAACCTTTATAGACCCAGGAAGGCTATGTCACATGGGAACACATGAATCTGAGCTTTGGAGAGTTTGTCAGTAAAAACCCATTTTAACTTACCAAACTGTGTGGTCTTTTCTATGCTAAAGAGGAAGAAATGGGAAGCTTGGGAAAGAAACATCAATGGGGATAGTCATACCTCGGGTTGAAGTAGCTTTGGGATGAATATTTTCGGGTTGTGCTCCACGGCGACCCGGAAGTAACAGAATGCGGACATTGGTTGCATTTGCTTCAGGATGCAAACGGGGCTCCGGAACGGATCCCGTTCGCATCCAGAGGTACCACTGTATATACATACAAGGAAATAAAAATGTAGCACAACTGGCAAGTTATAACTTATGCAGAGCTCTGTTTGCAGAAGAGTAACGGCTGTTGTCACCGTGTGGCAACCTGACTGGACTGT